>NC_091527.1:1642799-1948513 GCF_041682495.2 Bombus fervidus
GCTAACTTCTCGTTGAGAACGGAACAAAAGAGGAGGAAAGTTGCGCCGAGGCGATCTTTTTTAATCTTTGTCTCCAACTCCCCTCTGTTCGAAGGCCGAGCTAAGCTTCTCCCTTCCCTTCTTCCGAAATCACCTGCCACACGAACTGTGCGCCGTGTACATAGTACAGATTAATTGCCACAGATAGTCCACGGTCCTCACCTTAGCCGCTTCTCTGTTGTCTCCGGGATGAATACGTGCTTTGCTGGTATTTATGAAGAGCCGAGGAAGTCGGATAGATTGTGGTTGATTTTTGAAACGAGAACCACTGCTAGACTTGGCTCAACTCAGTTATGCTTGCTGGATTTCTAAGTTGATAAGAAGCGACAATAAGGAAGATTGGGAAGTTGGTCAGTTTTCTGATTAGAATCTTAAGAAACAATCTTTTCGAGGATTGTATTGCAATAAGCGTGTTTGATAGGATTTTATATTCGTTACGACGTGTGCTTTCGTAAGATTAGGGAGAATGGTGTGATGAGTTTGGCATAGTTTAGGTGAGTTTGTTAGAGCTTGTAATTTATCTGTACTTTTTGAGGAATTTTGCGATGATTTGAAGTACGAAAGGTGAGGAATAATGGCAAGCATTTCGAACAGCGTTAATTACATTTATATACAAATAACAAATGAAGGTCTCCAATACGGAGAAAGTATCTTTACTACTTAATTTGTTAATTGTATCGTTCGTCAATTAGAAATTTTTATAATCAGGAAATTAAGAGATAATAAAGACAAGAATTTTAGTTAGATCGGTTTTAATTTTTTGAGATATAGATATAATCTATTTTTAACAGCAAAATGAGGTATGGAGAAAATTGTTATGTCCAAGAGATTAACAATTCGAGTAACGAGTTAGCTCATGTTCCTCGGTTAACGGATTAAAAATTACATCCGATACAATACAAGAAGTAGCATAAAGCAAAAAGCATATCCCTTGAAAAGTCTACAAATTCGATCGAAAGAACCAGTTCCCATGAACAATAGTAAACAATCGTTCAACGAACAAATCTCCCATCGTCAAGCTGCTCTGTTCCAAACAACATTTATCTCCCCCATCAATAAAACATTGTTCTTCCCATCCGCGGTCCACCCCCTTTTACGTTCAACAATTCTAAAATTGAAAAACTTAACCCAGTAGCAGAGGCTATCGACAGTTGGCGACGTAAATTGCAGTTTCAAGCTGTCAGCTACGAAGTTTCAGAAACCAGAATCGATCTGTTCGACGTGGTTTGATTAATATCTAGCTGTGGAATCGGATGGTCGAGGCCGCGAATTCGTGAAACCGGATAGCGATAAAGGCCAAATCATGGAAGCTGCCGCTTTCACGTAATCCCCGAAGGAACGACGATCTGTCGTCGCTCGACTATTCGCGATCCAAACGTCTCATGCATCAAGCTTACGCCAGCTCGTGTGCAGTAAAAAGCTGTTTCGTCAACCAAGACGCTGAGCCTCTGTTAATTTCGAGATATCGCGTTTTAAGGCGAACGATACAATTCGTTCTGAGATTATGCACGAGACGATATCTGCCTCGTGGTACAGCGTGATTCGACGATATTTCGGTTATGATGCTGCGTGTCCCTTGATGTGTTTGTCAGGTCGTTATGATTTTGTTGTTGTTGGTAAGACGACGATATGCTGTGATTGATAGCGACTGCAGTGTGTATGGAGAAATTAGATGCATCGAAGAGGTTGGTTAAAAAGTTATTTGCAATAATGATTTCTAAATATATATTTCAAATAATATTAGTTATTATATGATATATAATGTATTTCAGGTGATGTTATGTTCTTTATTTTATCCATCAAAGAAATTTAAAGCTAAGCGTGAGAATAATAAATGGAAAAACAGATTACGGGAGGAAATAATAATGATTATTTATTAAATGAAAATTAGTTTTTGAAATAGCATTTTAAAAAGGCATTGAACTTTAATTGAAAGAAACAAATAAACCAAAAAATAATAAATAATTTATTTGATGGAATGAAATGAATCGTTTAATTTCAAATGTCTGTAATTAATAGTAAATGAAAATCACGTGAGTGATAATAAAATGATAGATATCCTTTAATTTGGTACTTCGTATGATTCAGAAAGTAACTGATATATAAAATGCTAACTAAATTTAAAGTTTTATTAAAACCGTACATACAATTTAAAAATTATACCAAATATTGCGATTTTATTAAAAATAAAAGATGTCCCATAATTTTTGTGCATCAATCTACACATATATCGTAAATTTTGATACTCCAATAAGGATATTTTTTTTACTAGAGCTCGACATTAAAATTGATCGTCTCAAAATTTAAATCGATTCGAGTGAAATCAAACTGGAGTAAAGAAGAGCGAAACAATTCAAGCGCAGCAACTGGAAGCTTCTGTGACACTAGCTATAGATAGATTTTCAGTAAATTCCACTTTATCCAGCTAGATTTTCGACAGCAATATCTATAACAAAGCGTTATAGATTTACGAGAAGATTTAAATTCCAATAAAAACTATATTTTTATTCCGATGTTGCATATGTTTCTATCCTCGTATACTCGTCGAACAGCAATAAAGTGGGAGAATCTATTAGAACAACGTTTGATTCTCTAAACCAAAGTCAGGCTGTGAAAGTTCGACTAATGTTTGTCAAATATTTGCCTGACAGGTTGTATAGTCATTGCAATAGTTTAGTGCAAATAAATTGTAGTTTCATTAAATCCTATACTAACTCTATCAGCCCGGGGCTCCAACGAATTTTGCCACGAGCAATTCTAGGATCGCCAAGGGATCCGAATGGCCTTGTTCCGTGATTTCGAACCTCTAGGTAAACGTGCGCTAGCCCGATGCTCGAAATAAGCCAATAAAGGCCAATAAACTCAGTTCCACTCGTTAATATTAGCTGACGCTGATTGAAACCAGATTATTCATCGTACATGTACAAGTACTTCTTTGGGAAATTTATCAGTTACGTCAACTTTTCTTAATTATAGGAAAATGTGATTGATTTCTAGGGATGAATCGGTGTGAAATATTTGGATTATTTACGAAATATAAATATCGTTTTATGTATTTAGTACTGTTATTGGAATATCGATTTTATATTTAGTAAGAGAATAAATTAGCTACTTTGAAAATAGAGAGAATTGTGGAAGAGTTTATATGGTGTAGGGAGTTGGCTTAATGGTTACAAAAAAAAAAAAGAACGAGTCACATTCATTTACTTAGTTATTTAATGTGATGAAGGCGCCCGAAGTCTCGGATCTGGGCCTTTTGTCATTTGCTCACCGATTGACTAAAACCGATCATCAACGAACGGTTCGATGGTGAGCATGTTAAGATTGTCAGCGCTCGGTCCGCCGCGAACACCGATGACTGAAAGGGGTCCTCCATAGAGGTTACACGTTTTATCGCCTACAATGGAATTATTGCAATGTTTCGCGAAATTGTTTCTTAAACACTTGATGGTAGTTATTCTATTTTTTGTTCAAGCAACCGGAGTCTAAAGAAAAATTTTCGCTACAATTTTTACTGATTGGTTTTTGTTAATTATTCAGTTTTATTAAACTACCCATCATCATAAAATCAAAACATAAAAATTCGCAATAAATCTTTCATGTATTTTAGCACAATCAACGACAAACTTTTCCCAATTACCGTTGCCAGACTATCTTCAAATTTGCAATGTTACGAAAAATTCTAGCAAAGTAGAATACGCAATTGTCTTACGTACAAAATCAACAAACAAAAATCATCAACAAATCAACAAACGATCGTAGATCGCAAAAATCAGCAAAGGCATTGAATCGATATGAACGGCACAAGAACGTACAAATCTTTGTGTCTCCATGATAGCGGTTAGTTCGTCAGCTGAGAAATTCTTCTCCTGACGTTTCTACAAAATCGTTAAATAAATCTCGTTCGACGTGATTCACCGTGACCATCAAGACTATTCGTTTACGCAATCCATCCGAATATTCTTTTTTCCTTCTCTCTGTCTCTCTGTTCTATTTCCTTAATCGTTCAAAAAATACCACGAAAACTAAGTACATCGATAGATATTGGATCGTGGTGTTTATTTATTTATTCGAGTAATAGAGGAAAACAGGAATTGGAGGATTCAAGGGATCTTATGTCTGCTTGTGTTCGCGGTGGGTTTTAGGTCAGAGGAAATGGCAAGAATTCGCTCTACCTTCTCGTCGATTATCGTGCTTTCAAGCTTTATCCGGCTTTTCGTTCGACTTCGCCGATACGTTTCCCGGCGGTTATCTCGCAGTTTCGCGATAAACACCGCGGAAAATAAATAAATGATAAGCAAACTAGGATTCACCGGCTCGTGGGAAATTCAACCACCGATTCGTTTCACTTCTGTGCCAGATAAATTGTTCACCAGCTATTATGCCAGGCATCTCCGAATTCTGACGAATTGAGACCAGATCTGTTGAATTAAAGCTTTCGATTTTCTTTTTTTATTTTTATTTGTACCCTGGTAGTTTAACGAGATTTGGTTTGAACAGAATTGATAGAGGAAATTGGGGTACGTATAACATTCGTATCTATCCAGGGAATTTTGCTCTAAAAAGATATTTATAGAATTGATGGAGCTTATTAGTGTCCTGTGAAATATTTTTAATTGTTTATATATTTAACATTTTTATCGAAATCTTAATCTTTCGTTTCTTTCCTGCTCTCTCTTCTTTTTTTTTCTTTTTTTTTTTATTTCTAGCGGAGGTTTATAGAGTATCCGCCGATGAAACTTTGCATTTGCTCGAAGCATTTGTTTCGAATTTGATCAACTTGAATAACTACGCTATATCTAGTATCCTTTTTCTCCATGCGCTTAAAAATTTTCCATGGGAATGTATAATTTATATGTTACGATCTACAATTTCATTCCCGAATCTACATTTCCCTTTATTTGTATCATTCTGTAGTAAAATAAAAGTGTATATTGTATAGAATGACGATATTCGGTGAAATAAAACTGGTTATCACCGCATCGATACGATGGTAGAACGCAACCGACGGTATACTAACAGACCGTTCACCGGAACCGCGCTAACAAAAATGTCGCATCGTGGGAAACAAAAATGCTTGCTGTGGTATCAGCATTTCCCGTGAAACAAAGATCATCGATCATCGATGGTGCAGAAATGTCTTAACAATAAAATGAAAACGGTTTTAACAAATTCATCTTGTGCATTTTATAAACTGGACCAATTAAATAATACCATGTTCGACCATATTCGTAAATTTCACCGAATAATTATCATTAAAAAGCACTCTACTCAATTACATTATCTCATTATTCAGTATCATTACATTATTCAATTTCTACTAACCTCTAATAATTTTCAGGAAACTATCAACGATTTAATACACATCATCACATTCTATTCTGTTATCTTCATCAAGGGGTTAAAGTTAAAATAAAAAATTCGATAAAAACACCGGCAAACCCTCACGATGTAACCTTCAATGAAACATCGCGCAATTCTAAAGCGGGTGAAATTTCAAATTTCCAGAGGATGTGGGACGCGCTCATTTAGAAAATCGTTTTTAACGATCATTTCACAGCACGGCATGGTACGTTAGAACAAAGTTAAACGTCGAGCGCATATAATTGCGTTAGCATGGTGAAACTCTAATTGCACGATGGTCTCGCGTTGAATTGAATTGTGTCACCCGCTGCAGTTAAGCGATACCGTGGAGTAATGGTTCTAAGATCAAAGTGTTGTAACCCGGACGAACCCTAGTGGCCTGGTGAACGGAATTTGCAATTCGCAGACGCGTGTGTCGGCGCAAAATCACGTGGCACCATACCGCAAACTAGAGCGGCAACATGGTTCCCTGTTCTGATGAGTTGTCTTCTAAATCTGTCTGTGTACCGATCAACGGCTTCTTAACGCTTCGCTTATTCGCGAAATTGAAGCAATTTGGTTGGGCAATGGACAATTATGTTGTTAACATAATTTTATTGAAGTTTATCTTTAATTTTATATCTTTATTATAGCAGCCCCTAGATATTAAACGAGGACCATATGCAGAAATTTCAATTTCCCAATTGCAACATATCATAACACACATACTTATTGAGATATGTATAATTTTGTGTGCTAGACTACATTGGTCGCGAAGTAGTGACACACATATGTGAATATGAGTGTGTGGAAGTAGTGTGTTCGGCGTCTCGAAGACAGATGAATATAACTGTTTTGTTGGCAGAGTGGTATGGAAGATGGCGAGATAAAGAGAGTGCTGAGACGCGTGCAAATGTATATCGACGAAGATCCTGGAAATCGTTTATTAAATAAATGTAAAACTATTTTAATATGAATTTTAAGTGTAACCTTAGTGTTCCTTTACTTTTATTTCGGCAATTAAGATCCGCAATTCTCGACAATACTATATTAGACAAATGGCAAATTATCCTTTGTTATTACTGTATCATTATTTCTAGATATATGGATATTTCTATAGATATAATTATGACTACATACGTTGACGACAGATTATGTAATAATTATACGTAGAAATTATTATTTAGTTAATTCATTACTTAATCATATATAAGGATATCCTTTAAAACGCTATGAAGGTCTTTTAGTCAAATATAAAGTACTGTCTAAATGTGCCTTTCATATGGCAAATATAATCCTTTCTTATCTAAAAATCGTTATAGACTGTCACGATTTTGTTACAATAGATTGGTCTACTTGCAGAAGTAAGAATGATTGATTGTTTCCGTCGTTTAAATTCTGTATAGTAGAATAGCACCACATGCTACAGTATCCGTTCCAGTATTCTGAACTTCGAACCCCTTTTCAACCCTACCGAAAGGTCCAGTTGGATAATTAAATGTGCTCCCCTGTGAAATCCCCAGGCGATCGATTTCTCGAGTGTCACACGCTGATGAATTCTCGCTCAAGTCGAGCACTGGCTCTCGTCCAAGAGCCCTATGCACTCTCGATGTCAACGAACTTCTCCACGAAATACTTTCGACCCCGTATTCGATCATACGTATATAGTATCAAATAGTGAAACGCAAAAGGGAGGACGCGAACCATGCTTGTAAAAACAGTGGTGACGAAAGGTATCTGTACAAACCCTTATCTTTCAGTGAAACACTTTTTAATTAGGTTTTACGTATTATTTACATAATAACAATTTTCTGTAATTTTTGCAAAAATTGTAAACTTTTTGAAAGTACTACCAAATAATAGGAAATTTATTACAGTTGGATTTAATTAACCAGTATGTACAGTAGCGGACAACGCAAAATTGAGATATAAATGGTAGGAAAAATAGCATAATTTTACAGAACAGAATAATATTTGACAAGAGCGGCGAATAAACGGAATATATATTTCGAAATAAATGAATCAGCAACACGATGAAAGATATCTGATACAGCAGTTGCTAATACATGCATATACACAAACAAGTTCTTTTAAATAGCAACTGTGCAATTTTAAACTTTGCCAAACTTGAACTCCTTAAACTCGAGCAACTTTAGACTTTCTTTTTCCTATTGTACTATAAGTACAATAATAAATGCAATAATATACGAAGATGTATATAATATACGTAGAGGTACAAAGATTTCTTGTAGCCACTATATATTAGACGTACGAGTGTATTCAAATTGAAAAATATCACTCACCGAGTTGACATCGATCTCCACCTCTGCCAAGGGGGCATTGACACCGTTGCCTGAACGATCCTTGCTTCCGTCTCGGTGCCACGTCGTTTCCTTCGAGATCCATGGCCATCGAGGCATCGTCGTCTGCGTCGTCTGCGTCATCGTCGTCGATTAGGTCGACGTCGTCCCCGTGGTTCTGTTCAATATAGCAGTTTCCGGCTGGGCCACAATCTAGCGAACATGCTGGTTCCGTGCTCACTATACTCTCCATCGTGGATGGTAGCTTCTGTTCCAAATTCGGACCCTGAATAGACAATGCATTGTTCCTCGATGAATTAACATGCATCTATATTTGGTTTAGATTTGTAAGAAATTATGTTATTTATTTTCTTTTCTCGGGTGGAATAGTTTTGCGAGACATTGAAGAAATATCGGTATTTTTATCGATTAACCTAAATGGAAGCGGAGAGAAAGATAAAAGCTTTTGCTTTTAATGTAGATTTCCATTAGGCTAAGTAAAAAAGAGAATTGTCTGGTATTATCCTATATATCTTTGAAAAAAAGTAAAGAAAGGAGTCGTTTTCTAAATGTTAACTTTACAGGAATGTAGGAAAGAAGATGATTTTTCTATGATTTCAAATATAACTTTAAAAATACATATGTAGAGAAGTGGCTTGTTTTCCTCGTTTCAGTAATAAATTTGAAGGAAAATGGAGAATTATTAAAACGAGTGAATAAATGGATAAATTTTCGAAGTAAGTATATGGTGATTTTATATAAATAAATAAGGGCAGAGATATAACGAAGAAAATTATCCTTCGCCTATTAATGTACACTATAGGATTGGAAAGAAGTAAAGGCAGACATAATCTTTTGGTGTTAACATAGCTTTGAATATAAGTAAAGATTCTTCTTTGCTCGTTCTTTTGATGCTAACGTAGATTTGAAAGGAAGTAGAGAAAGAGAGTTGTTTCTTTAATGTTAGCGTAGATTTGGAGGGAAACAGAAATGATTAGAGATGGCAGAAACGAAACAGAGATGGTGCACGGAGAACCTGTTGCACACGTCGCGACATTTTTAGCCGGAAGACCGGGTGAACGAGGTCGAAGGAAGTCCGGGTTGTGTGGAAACGAGCGGGGCTTTTTAAAACAGCCGTGTTTCCACTCTTCTTTTTCTGTTTTTCATAGGGAAATGAGATTAGGCACGGATAAGGAGTGTAGTTTTCAGAGACTTTGAAATTTTATTGAGGATTAATTGAAATGAGGGAAGGGAAGCCTTATGAAACGCGTTTTATCTCTTTTTACCTTTCGAAAAGTCATGTTATATTTTAACTTCCTATTTCTCTTTGAATTTCCGTATCCATAATTAATGTATTATGATCAACATTGCTATCGACCGTTTGCGATGCACAGAAAAGTAAAGCTTATGAAATGTTTTACTCTGCTTTAACGATGTATTACCTAACTTTAAATAAATAAAATTTCCAAATGGCAATCGCGAACGATAAATAATCAATAAGTTCGTAACTTCGTTCAAATACACCTTATAGTTTTTGACATTTCGGGTGCTGAAATTGAAAATAATTCATCGGGTGTTCCAATTTCGCGAGCGAGAAAACCAAACCTGTCGATTCGACTAACCATACGTAACTGATATGTTTGGCGTAATGTCAATATTCCAGTAGAGAAGTTTTCCTGGTATATAACTTAGTATCTGTTTCGAACTCGAGTATATTCATCTTATTAAGCTTCTATTAAATATATAAAATAATGGAATATAAGAACACTGTTCTCAAATAAAATTCGTACGTCTGATGTGAACAAGTCTGCATATATACAACGGTTATAGAAAGCATTGATACATGTCCTTATTTTCCAACGATGCATTTTTCTATCTCGTTCTACGTTTGATTTTGAGAGTATTAGACTTTTGCAGTCATACGAAAGTATATTACTACATAATACTGTAGGATCTTTACTACAATTAGTTTATTTACAATAAATGGATTAAACAGATATTGGTTAAACAGGAAACGATGACTATTTAACATGAACTAATCACAATAACGTATTATAATTAAGACAACTAGATAGCTAATTTGCAATTCTCGTCACCAACGCTCTCGCGACGACGCAATTCACACTCTCTGACTTCTCAACTCACACTAACTGTTAATTCGTCTTTGGCCCTTAGCAACCCCTTGTCTTTTGCCTTAGCCTCACGTCTTTTGTCTTAGCCCCACCACGCACATGTTCTGCAACAGTTTGTTTATAATTCGCCCGATATCTCTTACGCCTTTCGTCCACGATACTACAATACGAAATTCAATATACCTGAATCTAATTAATTACCATGCAAATGCTATAATAAATAATATAAATGTTCTAATTAATATACATAAATTATATAAATATAATAATAAATGATGTATCAATGCTTGTTACGGCCACTGTATATCAAATATTACAATCAAAATTTCCATGACGAGTAACAACCAGTGGATAGGGTTTTTAGTGATCCAAAAGTTCAAGTGGATCGTAGAAAAACCATCGAGAATGGATACATACGGATTCGTTTCGCTATTATAGAGCTGAACTCCAGACTGCAGCTATATATCTAGCGAATAGCTGCACCAATTTTCCAAATATCCTAATTACTTTTGAACCGCGCGATATTCTACGTTTACGTTTTGGAGTTAATAATAAAATAATAAAGAAAGGAAGGAAAAAATAAAAAATACGAAAAAAAGAGGGAAACACGTGGAATGAATACGACGAACCGACGAGGAATGATAATAAACAACGGATCGCAAAATTGCGTTCGAACGCTTCCGGACAAATCCCGTTCGGATAACTGCGCATCGACGACTGTTAGATCGATCATTCAAAGTTACAAGGAACGAGATCGCAGCAGAATAAAACAAAAAAAAAAAAAAAAAAAAAATGAAAACGAAAAAAGAGGATAAAACAGGATTTGTCATTTCGAGGCGGAAACAATTTTTTCTATCTCGAGACTTATGATTCGTAACGCAAAATTCAAAAAATAGAAATTTTATTCGCAAAACTCTATTTGTATAGGGATGTTTGAAAAGTTTATAGTGAAAGGGAAATATTCGAAGATATTACATGTTTATAAAAAAGTCTTTCTTTCTTTATGAAAAACGATACACTTTCTATTGATCAATACCACAGATTTTTTCTTTAATCGCTACGTTTGATGTAAAACTTAAAGCAGCAATTAGGAAAGTTTATGCAAAAATGCATAATAAATGTACGAAATATAATAAAATACATCGACTGATCAAGAATACCAATTTAACATTTGAAATAACACAATATTTTTAAAAATATATAAAACGTGGTTAAATACCATACTGAACTTCTGTGAATATTTTGTGATAGTTAACTGATAAAATCAGGTAGTAAAGCAAATTCTAATTCGATAATGTTAATCTAGCCACAGATAATATTTTGAATCGAATAAGGGATGTTTTTATTAATTTAACAGATAATATAATATCAATATTATTGCTTATTAATTAATCGATTTATAACAATCAGTTTGTTGCATAAGCCAATTTATGAATATCCGAAACAATTTCAAGCTTCATTGTGTTGTATCGTATTATACGCCTCTGAGAAAAGTTTATCGCTAACCTGAGACGTGGCTCGTAGCTCGACTCGATCGAGAGGAGCGCCAGTTTCCTCGCTGATCTTCGTGGAATTTGTAGTTGAATTTTCTGGCGGTGGGTCCAGGTGTATCGTGAATGACGCGCCACGCATGTAAAGGATATCCTCGACAGCATCTTCATCGTCATCTGTGTCCTTGGTTAATTCGTCGTTCTCGACGTCTTCGACTAATTCACCCAGTTCGCCTGTCGACGGAGACGTCGAATTTAACTCTGGAACAAAATAAATTTCTAAAGAAGACTGTTCTGTCAAACGTAATTTTCTATAAGAAACAATTAATACAATACGTTATACACTGAATGATTTAAGACTGAAAAATTTAAATATCTCTCAAAATTTCTTCTTCGCTGTTGCTAACTTCAACTTACGAGGGCTAGATTGAAAAGTTTCCAGAATGACAATGACAATAACAAATATTCCTTTCAAATAGTTTAATTAAATGTCTATAACAATTTCCTTTATATACATCGTGAACAATTGTAAAATAATTCCTTACTCTGCCAATCTTTCTTTGGATTTGTGGCGCATTCAGCAGTCTATAAAGGTCAAGAATCTCAATGAACGAGAAACTAAATCGTTAGTAAGGCTGAAGAGAAAGAAGAAAAAACTCGCAAGATATTTTGAGACTTGGTCTTTCTCAGGCAAAGAAGCAAATATTTTATTACTTTAATGGTAAATTAACTGTTGTTGATATTAAAGGTTGATTTATCTTCTTGATTCCTAAACAACCTTCAACAACCCAATTCGTTCGTAACTTCGACGCTGCGTCGGTGCAAAATGCAAAGTGGCGAACTTCCGGCCTCGACAACTCACAAGTTCGTGGCCGACTTCGAATCGCTGTAAACGTTGAATCTTAGCATGTTTGGATGATCAAGTTTTCGTTAATTGCCACGAAAGGAGATAGGAAAACTCGCGCAAAACACAATCCGATTCTTATCGAGATACTTATTATAGAAATATAAAAATTTTAACGAATTGGTGACGTGATGTGTGTTGACGTTAATATCAGGCCTGTAAGTATGAAACCGGAATTTGCCTATAGATGGCCCTAGCTGATAATGTAGTTATCACTAAACTGCGTCATTGATGCCAAAAGTCTTTGTTGACATCTCACAAACATTTTCGACTCAGAACAATACAAGTTTCATACAACAGCATAGTTTGTAATAACGTTGAACATGTCGAATTTTGTGCCTGGAAACTACGATTTGCGGACAGCATTAATTTTCTGTTACCATTTGAAGAAAACTGCTGCAGAATCGCATCGAATGCTTGTCGAAGCTTACGGTGAGCATGCTCTTGGTAAATCACAGTGCTTTGAGTAGTTTAAAAAATTCAGAAGTGGCAATTTTGACGTGAGGAACGAAGAACGTGGAAGACCACCGAAAAAGTTTCAAGATAGAGAATTGCAAGCATTGTTGGATGAGGATGACGCTCAAACGCAACAACAACTCGCTGATCAACTAAACGTGACACGAGAAGCCGTCTCCATACGTTTGAAAGCCATGGGAAAGATCCAAAAGGTGGGAAAATGGGTTCCACATGAACTGAATGAAAGACAGCAGGAAAACCGAAAAACCACTTGCGAAATGATACTCGCCAGATACAAAAGAAAGTCATTTCTCCACCGAATTGTGACTGGCGATGAAAAGTGGATATATTTTGAGAATCTTAAGCGTAAAAGATTATGGGTAGTTCCAGGCGAACCACCGACATCGACTACAAGACCAAATCGCTATGGACGGAAGACAATGCTCTGTGTTTGGTGGGATCAGAAGGGTATGATCTATTATGAGCCGTTAAAACCTGGCGAAACCGTTAATACTGAACGCTACCGACAACAAATGATCGATTTAAATCAAGCTTTGCGTGAAAAACGACCAGAATATCAAAAAAGGCAACACAAAGTAATTTTGCTTCATGATAATGCACCATCACATACAGCAAAACCGGTCAAGGAAACGATTGAAGCGTTCAGTTGGGAAATACTTTCGCACGCGGCTTACTCACCAGTCTTGGCTCCGTCCGATTACTATTTATTTGCATCGATGGGACACGCACTATCTGACCAGCACTTCACTTCTTACGAAAATGTACAAAAATGGCTCGATGACTGGTTTGCCTCAAAAGAGTGACAGTTTTTTGGCGTGGCATCCACCAATTGCCAGACAGGTGGGAAAAATGTATAGCTAGCGATGGGCAATACTTCGATTAAAATATTTTTAATCATTTTCATACAATAAACGTGTATTTTCTATACAACAATTCCGGTTTCATATTTACATACCTGGCATCATGCCTTTAATATATATAAACTATTTTTATTAGCACAGTTATTATATTATATTATATTATATTATATTATATTATATTATATTATATTATATTTTATTATATTATATTTTATTATATTTTATTATATTTTATTATATTATATTTTATTATATTATATTATATTATATTATATTATTCGGCATCTGCGCGTTTGTCGTTCGATGCGCGGTAAGGCGTCGTCCGCTTGTTGTCAAATCCGTGTAGATGTTGCACGAAGTCTTCGATGTGGAGGTGGATACCTGCCTGTCGGTACGGTGCGTGGCGTTTTGCGTACAGTCGTGGTTCTTCTTTGGTATGACATGCAAAGGTAATGCCCATGGACTTTGCATTGACTGCATCACTCCTGGCTCGGTCATCGTCTCGTGTCCTGTCACCTGCTTTGCGTCGATCGCAGCTAAGGCGTCGAGGTTTGCTGAAGATGGAAGGGCCGTTCCGTGTTTGTCGTAGCGGTAGGTCCAGTTTCCACAGTCGTAGGTTCGCGTGCTTGAAGTCTCGGTAGCGCTATCACGGTCACACCTCTCTTTTCGCTGTCGATTAGATCGGGGTCACCAATTTGAGGTGTTTTTGTGGGTGATAGTGCTACTGCTGGTCTAGATGTCGCAGCTGGGGTATACTGCTGCTTTTCTTCTCATTTTTGTATCGTAGAAGAAAAATCGGACTCTGGTCGCCGGGATTTAAACCCGAGTCCCGAACGTTCGTAACATAAGGCGCTAACCACTGCGCGGCCGTCGTCCAACAGTAGTTGCTGTCGAGTGCCGCTACATGTATTATTATCATTATCAGAATGATATATTTTAAAATAAGAAAAATCATGGAATATTTGAAAAACATTGAATTTTTGCAAAAATCGCGAATCGATCATTTGTTGAATCTATTATCATCTCAGATGTACCTATTATTTTATCGAAGGAATGACTGCTAGATAATTCGTGTATTCATCTTTCAAATTTTTACAACATTCATTCATTTGCACGCACAATTGGACCGATAAATGAATAATAAATGATACAAAATTAGTTGAAAGATTCAATTGAAATTTTAAATAGAGGAAAAATCATTTTCGAAAGCCAACGAAAGCTAATCTAATTAGAAATATCTGAAAAGTTCCTCGTCCTCGAAATTATCTCGGGACACGTTAATTCTATATTCAATCAGCCTCTTGTCTCGAAGCAATAATTAAACCGTAGCTTAAATTCAGAATGTCCTCGGCCGTCCTCGAGAACAGGAATTAAAACGATGAGTCGCCATCTCCACCGCAAAATTATTTCACTGAAACCGAACGTTGCAACCGACGACACAGGGCTTATTAAATTTTCAGTGGTCGGATTAACGGCGTGTCTTCTCCTGTTCCGTTCCTTCGGACAAGATCGTATAGCCGTCTATATTGTGCATGATAAATTGAAGGAAAACCAGCTGCCTTGTTTGAAGAGCAAGGAAATGGTTCAAGGACTATCCTAGCCACCGTTTTCAGTGGCCTCGAAGCAGCGGCAATTAAGCACTAATTGCTACAATCGTCCTGCTTCAACATCTCGAAAAGAATCAATCTAAGGGCCACTCTCCACTGCGTCGAAATCGCGGACGATCGTCGATCGGCTCGCGATCGAACCGAGTCGAGTGGTTTGATATAGTGTAGTAGAAGAGAGTAGGAAGGAATTAATTTTGACTGTATCTTGGAACAATTGAAACCTTTTCTTGGTTGTACATACAAATTCACGATGGATGTTGAGAGGAACGTATTAGTGGCGCGAGTTATTAAAAAATAAGAAAATCTAATCTGACATTTATCTTGATATTGCCTATAGTACTTGACAGAACAAATCGTATTGAGCTATTTTAAAGAAGCAAAATGTAAAAGTGTGGTTTAAAATGAAAGAAAATGGTATGGACTTCTTATTAAAAAGTAGGAAAATTAATCAGATTTTGCTGATGAATTTGTCTCGGCGTTATCTGTAATATGGTATAGGAAGAATTGTATGATGCTATTTTAACAAAACGAGAATGACTGAATTTTTATTAAATAAAAATTTGGTGGCAATTTTTCGTCAGAGCAGCTTTTTGCCAGGTTATTAAAAATGTATGAACATCATGTAAATTGTTTTCAATTGCAGTGATATGTTACAGTGTTTTTCTTTTTTGGACGAAGTTTAAATTTTCTTTCTTTCTGTTCCAAAAAGAAACTATTCAAGAATTTTCATTTTGCGGCATCAGTATTCAGTTAATAATTAAAATTTCATTGAATATATATTCATGGAAATATTAAAATACTCTCGACTATGAAATTATGAATAATAAAAGGCAGATATCGATCCGAAACTAAATCTAGATTCGACCCACTTCTTTCAACACTTAAAAAAGATAGGTTGTGTATTGATTAGCCTGAAACGATTTTTAGGTTTCGGATTTTTATATTAGATAACAAGATCAAGATACACCAATATATTTGAAGTTCTAGATAAATGACTCAAATGTATGAAACAAAAGAAGTATTATAAAATAGAACCTATGAAAATACAAAAGTCAATGTGTTTGTAAAAAACTTCTCATCGTTTTCATGTCTAAAATCAATCCTATATTTTGTGACACCGTATTTATATTCCTCATACTTCAAAGTTCCAAACGAAATAATAATTTCAGAGTTTTCAATAAGTTCTGAATACGTTCTTTCGTTTATTTGGTTTTCGTAGGTGTTCTAATATTTATGAGAGCGATTATACGAAAGAGTCATAAAAGTAAGAATAAAAATACCAAGTATATTTAGAAGCCAATTTCCTCTGCCTGAGATCTCTCAAAACCATAAATCCAGACTTGTAACATTCCACCTGTATGCCGCAGGAATTTTTAAAACGTGCAGTACTTGATCTTTCAATCAGAGGCACTGACCTCTTTTCCTTTTCCTTTTCCGTGAGCCGAAAATTTCAGTGATTAATATATGTGTACGACGAGATGAGAACAGTTGAAAATCACTGATCTAGTTCTTGGAAATTGCAACTTGAATTACATTCCCGTCCATACGTTATCTGACACTTGCCTTTGGACAAAATAATTGCTAAAACGTATACGCGTATCTTTCGCAATATGTAATTTCAACATTTAAAGTAAATTCTAATTGATACTTTATTAATTCACGTAGATAATGCTTTAGACCATAATATAGGTTATTTTATAGTATAGTCTTGCGTATTGTAATTCCACTCGATATAGTAAAACCCCACAACTCCAAAACTTATATGAACTTTTTGGGCAACAAATAATTCGTATGTATTCGAATTCGTATAATAGGAGTGCACTGATTCGTGATTAATTTAGTAGTTCACGTTTAAAAGATCGACTTCAACACGGAAGAATTCACTTAATCGGATGCTCGAATAGATAGAATTTATATAAATGGAGTTTTACTTATAGACGAACGAAATCAATCTAGAAAGTCGTATTCACATTCTAAAAAACCATTTTGT
This sequence comes from Bombus fervidus, assembly GCF_041682495.2. Taxonomy (NCBI): domain Eukaryota; kingdom Metazoa; phylum Arthropoda; class Insecta; order Hymenoptera; family Apidae; genus Bombus; species Bombus fervidus. The sequence continues at coordinate 1,659,942 of NC_091527.1, forward strand.
CCAAAAAATAAATAAGTGTCGGTTAATTTATTGATCTCGAACGGGAGCGTACCTACTAATGCAATTTGAAGATTTACGTCCACAAGTGCTTTACGATTAGTTCACCAATTCAAAACAGCCAAATACCAATGGCAAACCGTTCCCATCGAACGACTGAAACCATCTCGAATTCGATCTTGATTCGCTCCATAGCGTGGATGAAATGAATTCCAGGGTGCATTCGCAGCCAGCTAGAAAATGACGGACCGTGAATTCTCGATATTTAATGAAAGCCACGTTTTTAATTTCAACAAATAAAGCGGGAATCGCGGGCGGAGCGACGGCGTAGTGCCCGTTGAATTAATGAGAACGCATGGACACGTTAATTAAAGCAAATGGTCATTTTTCAATTTGTAACGGCCGCGTTTATTCCGATAGGAACGAATTTATTTGTTCTATTATCGTTTCTTGGTTTGCTCGATGACCATTTGACGAATAAAAAGGAGAAAGAAGAATAAAAGGATTAAAAAGAGAAAATCATCAAAAAAAGAAAATTAGAGATACGTCGACGAATCGAGTGTGAAACTTTTATCGTCGTGTGCTTTCAATCTGTTCGCCGGTGAACGAGAATCGATTTCACCAGTGCATTCGATGACTGCACGCGTACTACCCTTTATTGCTCTAATGAAGGGTTCTTCATAATAATTTTGCGCTCGCAACTTTGTATTGTATAATTGGCACCAGTGAATTATTCTTTTACGATCATTAGACTATGGATGTTTGCGCAAGTTCATGCTTTAATGAGTACAATTAAAGAAACAGAAGAACCTAAGCAGAGGTTTGTTTCATCCTGTAAATATTATAACTTATACTATACTTTGGATATCTTCTATAATTGTTAGTAGCGCGTGCATTTTGTGCATTTTTGTATCTCTAAATCTCTTATAAAAGCATAAACATTCAACGACAAAGATTCAAATTTTATATCTTAAATATCATCATATGGAAGAAAATTTAAACGCAACAGAAAATTTGTGAATATTATATAGAGCAGATGTGTGACGTACACGTGGCGAATGAACATCAGAATTCTGAAAAATATTGCTTTTCCAATTTATTCAGTGCTGTAGATTATTGATATCATCAGGTCTGCATACATAAATGTGCACGCGCAATATACTTATACAATTGTGCATGCTTGCAATGAATGTCAGAGCGACGAGTATCTCTTTATATATTCCCCTTTTGGATCAATTTTACGTCGTAAAACCGGCTGGAAACATTTTAACGAAGCGCGCGATGAAATTAATTGTTCGAAAGTTTGTCTCGTGTAAAGGGTAAGACTAACAAGCGTCTCGTTTCAATCTCCTCGATTTATTTACGCGAACGCTTAATTCTCGATTCGATAATGATCGTTCTACAAAGAAACGAATGAAGATTTCAGTGAATGACGCGAATGATCTGGACAGAATTAACACGTTCACTACAGATCCGATGTTCATCTCCTGCGATGCTATATGCTAATGAAAAAGCAAAAAGTCATTGTTCGATACTTTTCGTTATATCGTGAAACTTTAAATACGCGTTTAATTGTACCAATTATTATGAAATACTTTTTCCGAATTTCAGGATTCTTAATTTACGCGCCACATTTATGACACTGTACATGAACTATAACTCGTAGATATATATATGCGTCGACTCGAATGCACGCCGTACGCGGTGAACGTGTTAATCCGTTTAGATGGAAAATTCGCGTAGATATTGTCGGTGGACAACAATGTCGCGTGGAGACAAAGGACAGAAACAGGTTGAGTGTAGAAAGGTGGGAAACTTGCACGGAACAAAGTTCGACAGGAGTTCAAGAACTTCTCGCAAAACGGTGTTATCGACTGCGCGGAATTAAGGATAATTCTCTTTGTCGCGAATTGCCGCCGACGTCGACTATAGTTCGGTTCACGGGATGTTCACCGGTATAAGAGCAAGTTCAAGGAGGATGAAGAGCCACGAATGTCCCACGGTACTTCTCGAGATCGTGAAACTATAGGAAGAGCTCCGTTGGAGTTAAAACTAACGCGATATAATGTATACAAGTTGTATGGGAATCGGTTTTATTGGAAACGGACTCAGAACTTCTGCTAAACGAGCTCGACAAAAATTGGATCCATTTTTATAGCTCTAATGATTGGAACAATAAAGGAAATAACCGAGGTAAGTGAAACTTCACTTCGGAATAAGTTGCTATAAGTTAGAAGTTGAAATTCGATCGTCGAAATACTAGGTCGAAATTTAATTTTTGAACTTCCCTTGAAGATCTCTAAGTGCGAACTTGAAGTTCAAAGTGTGCATAGCACCTTGACCCCGCAACCAATGATTTTTACGTGTGACATTTTAATGATCCTCCTGATCTTCTTTCGTCACGCACACACACCTCACTTCCATTCCAATTCAAGTGTTTTCTCAGACTTTCGTTTACGAATTAAACTAGACTACCAACCAATTGTGAGAGTATAAGATTATTTCGGAACGTTCAGAGAAATGTTTCAGCTTTTATAAGCTAAGTGCAATTGAAGCGCGCTTATAGGAAACAGTGTAAATGCCAAAATTGAAGAACTTCGATATTCTATTGGAAAATGTTCTACATATAAATAACAACATCGCGGTATAAAATTTACATGAAATTTCCCTTTCTAAATAGTTATTAATAATGTTAGAAGGTGGCGACATAATGTCGCCTCTATCGAGAAAAATGTAAGTGCTAATAAACATTAATTAATCGGTTCTTGGTTTTTGTCTATGCCATCTATCTAAATCAATGCAACATTGTCTTTACAGCTGAAAAGTGACACAAACAGGGTTCTCTAGAGATATATTTTTCTTTTTCATGGATTTGAACTACATTGGTACATAAGCTTTTTTTTACTCCTAAAAACTCATTTTTTGATAATTACAGTGTTTGATACAAACACTCTTTAATTATCAACATCTTGACAAAATTCCGCGATAACGGTAAAAATCAGAGTGAAAACTGGTGGGTAAAGATTGAAAAATTTAAAGGTTCGTATTTTTAAAATAATTTCGAATCCAGCAAAGTGATTTAAACCGCCCCCCCCCGAACTTTAAATAAACTACATCATATTTCACTTTGAAGAGTCTACATCATCGATTTAGCATTTAATGACTTCGTGTATCAAGCTTATATTACGTTACCAGTTATCTTTTATCATTTGTCTTCATTGTCTTCGTTACAACAATTAAAAAATTCCAATCATAATCACTATTTGAAGCACAGATAATCTCATAGAACTAACAGAACACCCACTATCGCGAATCCAATACTCTTGCAATTGATTATCGGTTATCGGTATCGACTTTCTGAGGAATATAGCAAGCAGAAATTTTCGTTCATGATCAGACGTACGTAAAGAGAAAGTCTGATCGCGTCACTCATAGGCAAATCCTAACGTAGGAGGTCTAAAAGTTTCTGATCCCAAAGTGGCGGAGCGAGAGAGTTTCGACAATAATCTTCGAGGTACTGAAGAACGCCCAGTTCAGCATATAAGCTGACGCTTATTCGAGCGTGCTGCTAATCTGGCAGGTGCATTTAGCCGGCTCGTGAAATTTGCATGAATTTTAACAGCTTCCCAGGAGAGGCGAAAGATGAAATTCTGCGACAGAATGTCTTTCGCGTCCACTTTCATCTCGTTCGTTTTCATTTCTTCGACCTTTCATTTCTACGCGTTTCAACGAGAATCTCGTCTTTTTCCACTCTGGAATCCGTTTCACTGTTTTTCCTTCCTTTTTCTCTTCGCCTCTCGATCTTCATTGTTCCACGTCCTCTTCGTAACTGTCTTCTCAACATTAATCGTAATCCATAGAAAGTAATCTTAAATTTCCTTTCGAGCACCGTCAGCCACTGCCATTCTCTCCCCATTATACCCTGCTTTATTGTATGATTTTCAAGTGAACTTTGCGCGCTGCATTATCTTCCCCCGTGAATGAAACATCGCGCGCTTTTTCGTCGCTTAAGTCGCAGATACAGTACCCGCGAAAAGCATCGTCGTAACGTATCCTTATTTTTCAACGAAGTATTTTTTTTTATTAAGCTTTCATAGTATAGTACTCATAATATCTTAGTATCAAAGTTTTGTAATCATACGAGAACGATAGGAGAGAAATACCATAAGTCTATATTCGCTGACTTTTCAACTTTAACCACGAAATATATTGATATAAAATAGTTGAAAAGTTCGAATAATCTGAGAATATATACCTATTGAAAATACTTATGATGTTCCGTAAAAACAATTAATAACATACTCTGCAGAATTAGTCATTAATATTCTTTTAATATTAAAAGAGCGACAAAGACATGTATCTACTCTGAATTTTAAAATTGCTCGTCTACGAGAGGCTGAGAGGAGAGATATCACTTACCATGGATTTCACCTGTGCCTTCATATGAAAGTAATTAATACGAAATTTAATGCAGGTTTGCAGCCATTGTGTAAGAGTCTATTCAATAAATAAGTTCAAATGATTATGTATATATGCTAAACATGCTTCGCGAATTATATTGTGCGAATATAAACCAAATCTGGTGATTTGACAGAAGTAGTGGCGTTAGTGCGTCGTGAATCAAATTTACTATTATACTAAGCCAACGACGTAATTCCATATTATAGCACTTCGAACAAGAGGCAATGAGCGCGTTGCGTTCGTTGCAAGTGTTCCGCCCTCTCCTTCCATCTCTGACATCTTTCTTCAGCACACCGGCAGGTTTAATCCTTCGAGGCTGATCCGCGTATAACACGCTCGCAAACTTTCGCGAAAGTGCGTCAACGTGCAAGTTGAGTGACGTTTTTCATCACACTTTTAGATTATGGGCGGATCATGCAAGCAGTAAAACTAGCGATAGCAATTTGCGAATTGAATTTCAGGAGGAATAACCGAAAGTTTCTTACGTTATAACAGTTACTCTGTGCTAAATTCTATGTAATAGTTCGGAGATATAATATCACGTCGTCGTATTATAAACGTATTGTTTCAAGATAAATCCTATCGATAATTATAATTTGTTTAACTAACAAAATTTCTGATCAAAGTAAGAAGCAGTTGAAGTTTCCATATAACAACGTTTTATTTTCAAAATTGAGCTTCAAAAGTATAAACGAGCAACATTACAAAGAAAATACTTAGAAATTCGATAAAGTATATTTATTTACCGTTAAAGGAATTGATTTAAAACTTCTGCACGATACATAATACAGACGATATCCTTACGACCGTGCACTTTACCTTGGTCTCGATTTCTCTATCTCTCCTGTTTAATCCAGGCAAACGTCGTAGACAATCTCAGGGAATATTGGGTCACGTTCACCCCTAACCTTAGGTGGCTATCCACTCCTTTTCACCCCTAATATCAAGCACTCAGTGCAAACATTCCTCTTTCGCATGTCCAACGTTTGAAACTCTGTCACTCATAATAAACATACACACGAAACTTCCGTCGTTAGAATAATTAGCGAGATCCATGCTGAATTAGTGAATTAGAATAAGCAAAACAGACTCGTAAAGGAATAGACAGAGATAAATACAATAGAACAGCTAATGACGCTCCAGCTGTATCATTTACTTTGTCCTTCGATATAAATAGAAAAAGATTCCAGCTTCTAGGGATTATTTTATATTAAGCATTTAGTCTTGAATGCGTCAAAGATTTCACACATCCAACATATATTTTTGTTGTGTTCATCCCTACGAATTGTTCTTCAGACGCTACTCATGAAGACGATCATTACAGCTCATTAAATCTTTATTACTTGTATGTTTAATTTATAAACTCGAATATATATCTTTCGAACATTTGTTCGCTTTAATGATTCTATAAATAATATGGATTTTCTACATCGAAGTAGCAAACATAGAAGAAAAAAGGAAAAGAAACAAAAGAAGAAACCGATTGCGCGATAACAGGTGCGCTTCATTTGAAAAGCCACAGTCACACACTCGCCGCGGACTTTCATCGTCGCATTAAATTATCGTGACCCGCATGCGCTGCCTCGATGCTTTACTTTTAATTGAAACGTTTATGAAACGGACAGTTGCGAAACGGGCGTTGAACTAAATTTTCCTGGAACAGTTGTATTTCAAAGGGGGTAAACGACGTGTCGCGGTAGATAGGCGCACTTATCTGCTAGATTTAGCGCGTCGTTTCAAAGGCAAATTTACAATTAAGCCCAGCGCACCGAGAAAATAGACGCATGCCATGCGTCAACCGTACACAAGATGTAATTTCGCGTTATCGCGCCTGCGGATGTTGTAAATCGCTGGTGTCTAAGCAGAAAAGAAGAGGATCCTCAACGAGCTTCTTAAATTACTGTCAGAAAGAACTTGCTAAGATGCAAATTACCGATGTAATCATAATTATTGTAAATACTGTAGAATCCTAACTAACCATTATGCAACCAGACTCTTAATTGGATAAACGACTTGCTGCTTAGTTAGAAAATATTAGGTTGTCCGAAAAGTTTCTTTCGTTTCATAAAGTGATAATATATGAACAACAATTTCTGTTTTATATTATTTTATTGAATTAGATATGATCCATTTCGTTCTATTTCTATTATTATGTTCGTGCATAATTCAATAAACCAATATGAAACAAAAAACATTGTGCGTCTATTATTTCCTTGTAAAACGGAAGAAACTTCGGACAACCTAATATAACCCCATTTGTAAGTATTAGAATACATCTAAAGAGTAAGATAAAATTACAAAAAGACGTATATTCTATGTTATAATGTAAAGATCTCGTCAATAATAAATAATAAATAATGCAATTAAATTTTTTCTCATTTTTTCTTATTTCTCTTTTTTTCATTAGCAATGAATTGTTTTTTTACATTTGTCTACTTACGAATAAGAATATGTATGTGTTAAAATAAAAAATATATTTAGTAGAATTTCATTTCTTTGAAGTTTTTCGTGGAATTCACACAAACATCAAAATTTCACCAATTCTCTCTTCTACCTATGATTTTTTGTTCATATAATATGAGCTTTTAGCTAAGAGGATCTGTTTAATCGGGCTAATAAAAATTTCATCCCAATAAGTGGAGCTTATAAATAGAGTTCCTCTGTATCTTTATACTTATCCACTTCACAATTAAATCTAAAGAAAGTACTTCTTCATTATACCGAAGCTTTTCTACAATAAATACAAATAATAATAGATGAGCTACGTAACATGCAATATATCAATTGTTTTGTCAAGAGTTGAAATAAAAGTAATTTAGTTATGTTTATCTATAATTTAGTTTAGTTAGAGTTTAGCATATATTAAAGTAAAAACTTAAAACGCAGTAAATGTATACAACGTGACCTTTAAGGCAATCGCATAAAATTGTAGACATTTGAAACGAAATTGTAAAAAATACGAATATTGAATTACATGATTTTACAAATATGTTTGCTGCTATTTACAATGCCACGGATAATCGACTTTACGTTCTTCTCCTCGCTATTATTAACATCAAAGGATCGTATTTCTACAACTTATAAAACATCACCGTCGTTATCAAGTTTCAAAATCCGTCCGTTAATCACTCTCGACAAGACGTTCCACTTCTTCATCCCATTAATACCCATCCTTCCTTTCAACGCGGAATTATCGTATTTCCTCGCAACGAAATCCTGCACCACATCATCCTTCTTTCACTGCAAATTTTCTTACCGACCTCTTCCTTTTTTTCCCCCCTTTCCAATATGAAACTACGTAGCTCTATTTCCGTCGAGAAGGTAATTTTCGAAGTATATCCGAGCGTTAAATAAACCGCTCGCATGGAGGGACGATCAAAAACAGTCTGGAACAATCGCAGTTAATAGGAATACGAATGTGTTCGAATTCCTTCGCTGAATGGTTCACTTGACCCGTTTCGACTTGGAACAAAATCAGATCAGGCGAGCGAGGAGATACGCTCGCTCTTTAGCTGGCATGCAAATGAATTACAAACGAAGCACGTCCATGATGGAATTCCCAATGTATTTGTGCACGAAAACAACTCGACGAATATTGTTTGAAATCCAGCTTGGTTTTAGTTAAGTAGAATAAATAAGTATACAAATAATACAAGTACTTTCGTTGACATCGGAATTGGAACGATACAACGATTTTCATGCTTTCGGCAGGATAAAAACTACTAGAATGGTAAAAAAAGTAGTGCAACAATCTTTTTCAAATGTTACTATACTATCGGCTAATTGAACCACGTAATACATTCTCGACGGAACCGCTGAATTGCAGCAGGAAGTTAGACGAAAGTTGGAAACCAAACGGTAACCCTCGTTCGCAGGAATTCCATCGGTAACGGTGTTTCAGATGAGGCCTGGCAAAGTGAAGGCGAAGTTTTATCGCGATCCAGTCGGCTCGCGATCCTACTCTACCCTTGATTTTCCGGGCAAACGGTGCGTGATTACCCACGGTTAGTTGTTCTGCCTTCAGTTTCTGGAAGTAGCGCATTCATTCGCCGTGAAGCAACTGTCGGAATGGTGGAGCGGATGAACGCAAGTATCGTTGCCTCACACCCGGCAAGTATCGATCGCTAATAAAAAATATCGCGAGCTTTAACGAGGATCGCCACGATTTTCATGGCTGTCGAGGTCGATCCCCATGAAATTGCGAAAATATTCGAAACGCGCATCGTTCGGCTCGTTAAACCGAATCTGACCGTGTGATTAAAAAGCTGGACTGCCCTCTGTTCCTGGGAGAGGAATCAAGATCGGAAAAAAAGAAAAAAAAGAAAAAACGAAAAACGAACCGCCATTGCGTGACGTGTAAACCGTGATGATTGATATTTTACGAACGACTTGCCACTTTATCGAAATTCGCTTTTGTTGAATTAATAACGAGCCGATTTAATTAAAATTCACGCGGTTACTTGTTCGCTTTATAAGTAGCGGAAGAAATATAGCCAGGTCGTAGTTCACCAGCCAATTTATGGAAAAGGTAACCACTGCGAAAATGCGTTTGGGAAGATACGACGATTGAGTATGTTTTTCTTAGATTTCTTTTTCATATTGAAATAGAAAGAAATTGCGGATGGCAGGATTTGATAAAAGCGAATGTGTGTGTGAGGGATAAATGACTCCAACAATACAATCGAACACCACAGGTGAAAGAGGCGAAGAGAAATTGTTTGATTTGGTATATTGCCAATTAATTTTACGTCAAAGCTATCTTTTCGTTTGATTTTGGGATTAGATCAGTACTTTTATCATTCTCTTAAACATTAAAAACATAGTAGCAGTAATTATGCGGACTAATATTAATTAAGTTAAATTGAGATGAGAAATTAAGCAAGAGCTGCTTTCATCATAGTTGCTTTCATCATAGTCGGACCGTAGAATTGGTTGAATGTGACAGATTATGCCTTTAAGTGTTTTAGTGAACGAAGAGAATCTGAATGAATAAGAGCCTTAATTCGCATGTTATTAATTAAGTATAGTTATCCAAAAATGTAAAACGTAATCCCACCTGTTAGTGTATTAATTAAGGTTGTTACCGAAGCAAGATATATGTCGTCCAGCAAGTATATCAGTTTATCCACGACATCTTCATAGCAAGGAGCATAGCTTTACATTAAATGAGTAGTCAATCATATATTACAATTTAATAATAAGTCTTTGTATTTTACAAATTTTCTAAATCTTTGTGTTTTATCATAAATAATTTTAGTATGGATAAAAAGAATTTGAGCAGAAAATGGAAGAAAAATTAGGAAAAATTAAGAAAAATTTTAATGCACGTATATAAATATTAATTATTAAACGAAGCATAATAAATTCCCATAAATCTTGGAGTTTCTATAGCGAATTCTTCTATCGATGGTTACATTCATAACTGTTAGGAGCTCCCTGACGTAAGCTCCTTACAAGGGTGTTCTGGCGTTTCATCAGCAATGCAAGTAATTTCATCAGGGGTTGAGTATCAGAGCGTTATCAGACACCTGATGAAGCTAACTACGGTGTTGATGTAACATGGAAAGACAAAGAGTTAAATCTATAAGCTATAGACGCTATTAGTACCATGTTACGAAAAAGCTAGAAATAAAATTAAACTGTGTAAAAATTTTAAATATTTGCAAATTAAATAAGCTGACTTCGCATTAAATATAATTGTATATAATCGAAATAAGATCTCATAGAAAGTACTTGGTCCATTACTGATTTCACATTCTCAGATAATATCTCAATATCAAATACTGTTTCATGTATATTATAATGAAAAAGTCATTGTTTTTAAAGTTATGAAAGTACGTCTCAATAGATAGCAAACTTATAACCAAATTAACGTTGTGACACTAAAAGGAAGATATTTTTAGGAGTCGAATAATACGATTAACTTAAATTCGTAAAATCTTGGCCATAATTCTTAACTTGTCATACAACATAATATAAATTAAGGAAAGGAAGAATTAATAATAAAATATAATCCAACCCTACAGAATTAAAATTCGAGATTCAGAGGCTTTCAACACTCTCGGGTAATCAAATGGAAAGCAAACACCCTCAAGCGTCTAACTCATCCCTTGTCTGCCCAGACACAAAACTAACATTCGCAAATACAACCCTCGTCCAGAAATAAGAGGAAGATCAAAGAGAAACTCTAATAAGCGACCGTACACTGTAGCCTATTAACAGGATTCACCGAAATACCGAAATTCACCCTCTCGTTTAATAATTCCCCTCTTCGAAATTCACCTCCTTTAATAATTCCCTACCTTCGATACCCAACTTCTGATCGTCTCACCCCAAACACGTAGACACTCTCAAAACATGAACACACGGGCGAATGAGACGAAATAGCCAATATTGTACCATCTTTCAGATTCGACGCAAACGAGATTCGATACTCACGTGGAAGTACGCACGAGTGGTTACACATATCAATTCAGTTATATCTATTATTAGATCTCTGGTTAATTCTATTATCCAACCGAATTCGAAACAGAAATTCGTATATTTCCGTGAACTCTTGATTAAAATGTATGCTGACCTAACATTTTACTAAATTGTTGAATTCCATAAAAATGGCTAATTCTGTTACTCATTCGAAATCAATATCGTGAAACTCCTTATATTTCTATCGATTTTTGACTTCTAAAATGTATCCTAAGCTGATGGTTTCCTAAATTCTTAAATCCTATAAAACACATATTGGTTTTATTTATACCTGCACTAAATCTCTCTCGAATTCAGTTATTTATTCACGATGGATGCCACGGAATTTCCTATATACATCCAGACACTTGTGAATAAAAAAAGATTTCCAACTAATATCCTAAATTCTTCGATTCACTAAACACATACTGAATTTAGTTATACTTGAAATAAATCTTCCCTTAAATCTATTATTTATTCAAGATACAGAATTTCCTGTATTTCAAAATATACTTGACCAAAAGATATTTGCAACCGACATCCTAAATTCTTTGATTCACTAAACACATACTGAATTCAGTTATACCTGTACTAAATCTCTGCTTAAATCTACTACTTGTTCAAGATAAATCTCAAAGAATTTCCTATATCCAGACACTCTTGAACAAAAAGAAATTCCAAGCTGACATTCTAAATTCTTCTATTCTATAAAACAGATAACGATTCCAAACTGTTCGATAACGTCACGCTCTTATTATGAAAATCCGTGAGAAAAAATCGCTAATCCACGTCGAGCCTTTCGCAGTAGCTTCGTTCGTCACGTTTTTGTGCAATGGTCTAATCGGTTCAATGGATTCGCGGTCGTGTTACGTGGTGCACGTCGTTCACCGCGAAACGAGTACGCACGTATCCGCAAATGAGTTTGACGGCCTCGCGCCTAGCTGCAGTGCGCGCGGCACGTCGCGTTACACGAATACGCGGACACTGACCGGTTGTTATATCGGCGGCGAACAACCATGGATGCGGTCGTCGTTCGACCGCTTCCTCCTGTCTCTCTTTCCTGTTCATTCAGACCCTCTGTTGGTCGATTAAATCTTCGCCGAGGAAAATTAAACGACGTCACGCCGTTCACCATGAATATTAAACGTATGAGGTTACAAAGACCGCCGTGTTTCGGTAAAATTAGTTTATTGTCGGTCGACGTCACGAACCCTGTTATTCTTGGATGGACACGTTGCATGATAGTCTTCGTAGCTATGGATAGAATTAGATATGGAATTTATCGGAAATTGTTCGGTGTTTGCGTGAAAATATGTTAAATAGATTTTCTGGTCGATGAAATAAGATGTTGCGAGTGAAAGTATAGACTAAGTCACATTTTTTTCGAACAACAATTTATAACATTGACTCGTTGCCATAAGCTGTATCAGTTATACGTATAAAGAAGATACGATTATTTAGCAGGATTCATGAAAAAGATTATTGTTTTGCAGAAGAATAAATTACGAGGATCATAATTATATTCAAATACTTGCCAAGTAATAGCAGTCAACTAACGTTGAATATATTTATAAGAACGAAGTATTTCCACCTGGTAGACGATCTAAGTGGTAGATTTCCCTGACCACGATACTGTACATGAATTACGTTAAATGTTTGAGAAATTCGTTCAAATATGAAAATGGAAAAAAATCGAAGAATAATGAAAACAAAATTAATACTGATATTAAATACCCATGACGAATGTTATAACTATTTACAGTAATAGACGTAATAATTATATTATCGATATCTTTGAAAGTTTCGCTTTAAATCTAATGAAAAACCCTCTTTCCTATATAACTGTCTAAAATACTTCTAATTTATTGCAAGAATATTGAACATTTTGGGAGAAAGATTGCCTCGTGTCTATAGCATCCTACGTTCTACGGTAACAAGGATCCACGAGGTAAATATCACTTCAGGTTGTTCCAGCCAGCGTGGTTGACTTTAGAACAACGAACACCGTTAATGCAGGAAGTTTGATTGTTCTTGACACTTTAGAGATTGACCCGGCTTGAGTGAGATTTAGTATCCTTTAGATGCAGAAGGTCGATTGGGATTTACACGTTTGTTCTGATTAATGTAGTTTCCAAATTGGATTCAAATCGAACACTTGCTTACCGACAGCATTGTATATTATAGAAATCGATCGTTCGCTAATTTTCATCTGTTTCTCATTCGTTGCAACTTCCTGTGCGTTCGACGTTGATTCGAGCCACGTAAAATTCTAATACATCACATAGATTCGCCTATTTCTCGTAATAAATTTTCCCCTAAGCAAACAGTTTAACCACCATACACGGTTTAATCAAATTCGGAATAAATGCAAATATATTTGATTCCATTGTACTGTTTCACGTTAACGTTGAATTAAAAAATACCGCGTGAAAGATATTAAAATACGCTTTCAACGAAGAATGAAAAGAGTGACTTTGTTCGCCAGCGAGCGTATGTAAAAAAAAAAAAGGAAGCCAGCGTCAAAAATGTTACGCAGCGAGCGGTGAAAAAAATACAGCGGATTAAAATTGTGGGAATTCGAACGTGTGTTGCGTGTAGCCTCTAGATGCATTGGCAACGCGTAACATGTCGGATTTGAATACGAAAGGGGGATATGGCCGTCCGCGGATCGGTGAATTCATTTGACATGGCCTGAGGGTGCAAAGATTAGAAGCGGTTCGTAAAACGCTTCGCGCGAACGAGTTTCGATAATCAGGTTTCTGGTCAGACCCGTCAACCAAATTTCAGCATCCGTAATTCAATGAAATGTCTGGAAACGATTAGGCAGCGTCGTTCTCATCGACGATTTGTTCGAACTGCCATATGTCATAAATCATACGACATTATGCAACAGATGGAATCGCTTAATTTATAATCGCCGATTTGAGGTCAGCTGCAATCAACGATTTACGAGAAACTAGATACGGATATTCGATATTGGAATTTTTGTTTTTTCTTTCTTTTTTTTTTCTAGTTCCGCAGTTTACGATGTCCAGTTAGCGGGACTTTTTTTCATGAAAAAAATGGAAGGGATAAAAAGAATTGATATTTTTTATGGAAAAAGATGGGAAAGACAAAGGATTTTAATTGATATTGTTCTACAATTATTAGAATTGAAATTTAAACTGGATACTGAATTATTTAATTTCATTTGGTGTGATTGAAATTGGTTGGATTTCATCGTAAAACCCTTTTGGATTATTTAATTTCATTAGATTTGATTAGATTTTGATTGAAATTCGATTGGATTAGAAACCAGATATGAATATTAGATATTGGAATTTTTTCAATAATTATGGTTTAAAATATCGATTTCTGTTATTTTTTTGTAAAGAAATAAACGGAAAGGAACAGAAATTCTTCGTTTTGTGATTTCAAACAATTAAATAAATATGTAATTATTGAATATTAGTAATCCTTTGTGTATCGTCAATAATGATTTGCTCGCGTTCCTCGGTAATTTACTATACGCGGTATAATTTTCCAATTACTGAACCGTTTAAGTACATCAGATTCGATTAGAATTAGAATCGAATATTACTAAATATGATTGTCTGAATTAAGTAATTTTAAATAAATCAAAGCGTGCGATTCATAGTTTAATGCATAATTTCATGTTTGCAGTGAGATATATATACGCTCTATGCAACCGCTGCACGTGTTAGCAACATAAATAACTTACGTCGTAGATAGCAAATGAGCATTATAGAACGATGCTTATTAATATCCGATAGATAGCAACCTGTATGAACGTACTGAAGGAACTACAAATTGAACGTACTGGTAACATGTTTGAAAATGAGAATTGACTAGTTCATTAACGTGATATCGTTATAACGGATGAAATTGTTTAACTGAAATAGATAGTAGCAATTCGATTCAGTTTAGCTTGGGAGATCGGTTTATTAGGAGAGTTTAGATTTCAATGTTTAATTATACAGGCTAAACACACTAAATTTTCCAGTTATTATTAAATTATATAATAATATAGCAGCATTTCTAGTTTAAATTCAAATATATCTCGTACAAGTTTTTATATGTTTGCAAATTGATGTTTCGTAAAATACCTATATTTACGTAACTTGGTGTACTTACAATTAGTTAAATAATGAAGACTGTTTTAATGATTGGATTTACATTATATATGTACGTTATATAATCTTCTTTACAACGATATCGAATTAATTTACACACCGATATAATGAATACGTACGAAACTTTAATCAATTTGCTTTATGGGCTTAAACTCGATAATTTTGTATTCGAAGCTGCACGTAATAATAATCCTGCTATATCCTTTGCATCGATTTCTACTCAACTCTGTTCCTTTATCGTTAAAAAATCTTTTCAATTTGGAAAAAATATAACGCAATATCGTCATTCTTCTTGAAATAAAGATCGAGCCACAAATATTTGTAGATTACAAACGCGTTAATTTTGTTTAGAGATGACGGTAACTTATCGTTCATTTCTTACAATTTCTGCCAGCTACACCAGCTGAAAATGAAAAGCGAAGTAAGCTTGCCAGAAAAATTGAAAAATTAAGATTCCTGAAGTGTTGTTAGTTGAAATAAACCCACGTCAGTCTATATACTTGCTGGATGGCCTGTTTCGATTTCACCAGCACGTACCAACTCTGATAAAAACTGATAAAAACATCAAACGAAGTCCGTTCATTTTGTTTCATACGTTACGACGCAATATTAAATTTCCCACCATCGGACAGTAACATTTTATTTATAGTCGAAGAGCTTCGCGCTATGGCAATAAAATACGCGACTTAATCAAAAAGGGTATTTTATTTTTCAAAATATTAAAACACACACGCAGGATCTATTAGACTGATGCGTACGAAATGTAGTTTCTTAAAAGCTTAAATATAGCGAGTTAATTCGAGATTTATAAAAATTACCAGTTCCAGGTTCCATAAATTCTTGGAACTTTGTTTAGAGCTGCTTTTAAAATAACTGATCCATTGAAAGATGAAATTTTTATTAATATTCAAGAAAAAAATTTTTCAAACATAAGAGGAATGGAATAAGTTTCATAGGCGTGATCGCAACGAATTTCTATAAATCAACGGAATAAAGGAATCCACGATTCGACGGATGTTACGCACGATATATTCGGGAAAGAGAAGCTAAACGCTAAATGTATGTTTTGAACCATTTCCATGGCAATCTATTCAAGTTTGAACTCGTTAAAATATCGCCCAAATATTTTGATTATTCACGAGTCCTATAATTTTGTTAGCTTCTGGTATTCTTCGTATATCTTGTTCTTTGATACGATCGATTGTTAACAAACTAGATGGAATATGCTTCAATCGGTAATACTGATTCAGGAAATTCGAACTTTGAAAAAACGACGTTTCGTACGCATCAATTTAAATCCTCTGCTTAATTCGAATACGTAAAGTCTCAACTTGAACGTTATATACATTTTCCAGGGTAGGAAACTAGCATGCAAATAGACGATTCAACGTTGGAAGACTCGATTCGTCATCTGCGGGACGAGTTTTCGCGGGATTCAATCCGTCGAAACACGAAATTCTTTTACCGTTTCTTTATGCATACTAACACGTGCCTCCTCGTAGCCTGTGTTAGCTCGACCGTACCACTCTGCAGAATCACTACAAGGGAAATTTCGCGTGCCTTTCAATGGGATAGAAGGAAACCTCCTTTGAATCGGCCAGGCAGAAAGCGAGGCGGGCGAGCCGCTTACTTTTCGATGCATTTCAAAAGATCCTCTTACGCGGCGAATTTACCGCGTGTAGCATCCGTCGAATCGTCGATTCCTTTATTCTGCTGATTAATAGAAATACTCCACGGAATCTCTCGTCGCGACCATGTCTATAAAATTTATTATGCAATATATATATTCTTTCCTCTTATGTTTCAGGAATATATTCTTAAATATTAATAAAAACTCCTGCAAGTTATTTACGGTTCTCGTCGCAAAAAATGCGAACTGATAATGTCTCGATTGACTAAGAGACGCGATTCATCGTTTCCAAGCTCCGAACTGTTTTATCTTCTGCAAGAAATTGTCAGAGATTCTATCGAGATTTCCACGAAAAGATCTCTTCCTTACGACATTCTTCATTAAAAAAAAAAAAAAAAAGCACAGAACTGTTACGCCTCGGTTAACCAAGAGATCGACCAGCTTCGAGATTCAATTTGTCATTCGTTACGACAAATCTCCAGAATTCCAAGTTTTATTTCATTCGTTTCGTTCAATTTATTCTTTCGCGGAGAGATTATCATATCGAAAGAATGTTTCATTACGATACCTCTCATTTAAAAAGAGACACAGAATCTCAATGTCTCAGCTGACCGAACAACACGACTGACCGGTACCAAGCTTCAATCTGGCATTTCCCGCGAGAAATCTCTATAAATTCGCTTCGCCTCTCCGTGGAGGTTGCGAAGCTTCTGCAATTTCGTCGTCACGTCGCGACGTCGACGAGAATCAGCATATGGAAGGCGTAATGGCAGAAACTCGTACCTGGACCATCGAACGCGTAGAAAAGAGACATATTTTTCAGAGCTCACGATTCGAACGGACCAGGGTATCAAACAAGTATTCAGTGTCTTGGCGAGCGAGAAACGAAGACGGAGAGAAATATACAGGCGGCTATATCGTTATTTTGAGAGGCGGACGACCTACGTGCGTGAAAACTTTCCCCATAAATTCTATGTATGTACTTGCGAAGCTACGAACGACGGACAAGGTGCAGAGCGAACACCAGGAAGGAAGAAACAATTGAGATACGGGACAAGTTCCGCGAAAGTCGCTGCATAACATCGCGTTTCAAGCAGCTGCTACGCGTTCCGTGAAAGGACTTTTTCGAATAGTAAACATCGTGCGCGTGGTGTAGAATTTGGATATACAGCGTATCTCAGTTTTTCGCGTCAAGCGTTATCAATATATTCTATAGGCCAAGGTAAGAAGAAAATGTCAGATAAATATATGTCGTTCCAAGCATGATTAAAGAGTTCTAACAACAAAACGACGTACGGTACGAGCGGTAACAAAGGTGTCTTACTACGGTACAAAGCGTGAATAGAGCAGGCATATTTACATCCAGTAGTTGTCAAAAAATATATGATAATTCTATGAATCCGACTTGAACGAGATGTTCAATTTCAACTAAACGAGAACTTCGGAGTATAATAAACTCAACTGATAGGAATGATGAACAGTTTGATATGAGCTGTAGTTGGAGTTGCGGAAGTATTATAAGTATCATATACATTCTGACTATTGCTAGATGTAAATATTTCTGGTCTATTTAAAGTTTATACCGTGATAATGCGCGTTCGTTACCGCTCATTCCGTATGTCGTTTTGTTGTCAAAAACCTTTAACGATGCTTCCAATGATATATATATATATATATGTCGGGTTAACGTTATGATTAAGGGTAGGGGCATGTAATGAATCTCCACTGGAATTGGCCATCGTTGTTATACAATCAAGGTAATGTTGATTAGCACAAGTGTGAGTATTACAGAATCGACAAGTAACCGCGGTGATCAGATGCTAATGACAATGGTCTTAGGTTCGATAACGAATCCGCGGTCAACGGGATAACAGATAAACTTTCTTCCAAAGTCTAAGTCGGATTCGTGGTTAAAAACGTGAATGTACCTCTCCGTTACGGTGATGCTGCAGAGGAAAACTATGATGGGGTGTGTCTCAGGGCACGAGATCATCGGATTCGTCGAGGACAACCCTCGTTCAGAAAGTGAGGAAAATGAACGTTGCTGTTAATTGGTTAATTTCTATGGTGGTGATTAGAGAAAGATGCTAGCCGCCCTTGAGAGAATTTTGCTAGCGGGAAGCGTCGTTCGTGAGAAAAGCAGATTTCTCGTATCTTCCCGTAGTAGGTGATAGATTTAGAGATTGTTAGGATAAAGACTGTTTGTCCGTTTGAAGGACCTTAGTTAACTAAATCCTAAGATTTATAGCGGGACCTCAGGCTAGCTGAACATGTCCTGTGGAGATGCATCGACATCTGGTAATCATCGTGCTGGAAGAATAGGGTCTGTGTTTGGCGAGCCACGGGGCAGAGACCATTGGAATGTTTACTGTCAAGTGTCGTTACAACTATTTCTTTTTAAGGAGAGCTATACAATTATTCTATACCTCTATTAGGTAAAACGTTCATCCCGTGACCGCGGTTACGTTCGGCAACTAGTTGTCGCCTCGAGCCCAAGCTCATTATCGCAAATCTCGGACAATTACAATCGGGTTAACTTATAAATATTAAAGTATTGAGGATTTTCTAAAGAATCCCACAAGAAAGGCCCGGTGTACTTTCATCTCCGACATATATATTAGTTTGATCTAGAATATACTGACAACGCTTGGCTGGGAAAAGCTGAGACATTCTTTATTTCAAATTCGTGAAAACATAAAAACCTGCTAAGTTTGTATTATCTAATGAAGAACATCGCGACCATGGAATAAATCTCGAAATATGTATATCTAGGCGTTCTTGTATAATAATGAACTAATATACTAACATTGACCGATTCTTGGAAGTATATAAATTCTCGGAAGTAATAAAGGGAAGTTAACCCATATGACTTTCTTCGTAAATATTTTTTCTTATCGAGTCTGATTATTTTGTAAAACGAATCGTGTTAAATGAAGATCAAGAAGGGTAAATTTCAAGTGTATGAAGAAAGTAAATAGCTAATGAAACGTTGAAAAGTTGAAAAACAAGAAATTCTAACAGCTTACAGTACATATGGATTATAATTTACGAGGGAGGGGGGGTGAATAAGTTAAACAGGCTTGGTACCGTAAAATAAAGCTGAAAAAGATTGAAGCAGGAAGGAAAACAGCAGAATAAAATAGAGATTTCAAAGTAATTACGGAGCACACAGCGAAAGGAAATACAAGGGGAAGAAAAAATCTTGGCAAGATCGTTAAAAACCAAGTTAAATACAATAGGAGCCAAAATGAGAAAAGAATATATGAGAAAGAGAAAACAGTGCTGAAGAAAAAATTTTCTGCGCGACGAAAGCGACAGATTAAGAATATAGAAAACGAAAAGGTATATAGAGTGATATGAAAAATAAAAAAGAGTTTTCGTCGAGGAAATGAAATGGAGAAAGAAATATCTAAGATAATTAAAAACTCAACAATATTTTATTACGATTTTGAATAAAAAAATGTATATTTCACCCCTTATTCAACTCGTTAATTCGTTGGAAAAGGAGATGCATAAATATATAGCGTACAAATACGCAGATCACTGAGCAGTTAACACGCGACGTACTTCAAATACGGCGATTGCGCGACGATTATATTCAAAAAATTTGTGAGACTTAGCGAGAACGATCCAAGTAATCGATTAGGTATGCAAGGTGCTCCGACAATTCCGATTGGAATGCAATTGCTCGGTCGATTTAGAAATGATGTCCATACTGCGCTGGATTCTCCGGCTGGTCGCAATTTCGTTATTAAAAAGGAACGCCGTCATTGGTATTTCTCATTTGGAGCTGTCTCATACATATCACACTAAATTTACTCCTTCGTAAAAAATCAAGTGAGATTTTAAAGGAATCAACGTTATTATTATCATCATCATCATCATCATCATCATCATACTTTTACTATTATTATTGTTATTGTCCTTTACAGATCATATAACGGATTCTTATTTACTAGTATTACGTGTTTTTTCACTCAGAGGATTTCTTCCTGGCTTTGATTAAATATTCAAAGCTCATACTAATGTGACTATCGTAAAAATTTTGCTATTATTGTAGTTTAGTATTACTGTTTTCAATCTATATGAATATCAATTACATCAAATATAAGAATTAGTCAATAATTACTCTACATACTGACAGAGTCACTAATTCGATTGCTGACTTGTATTAATTATCCCTTTATTCGTACAAAAAAAGAAGCAACGAAGGAATTGCTTAAGTAGAAAGGAAGAAGAACGAATTAACGACTTAAATAAAATAGGTTATTTGTAGTAATACTAATACTCAATTCACGATTAGAATAGTGTTTGAAGGAACGAAGATAATTTAATTTCGATTCTCGGTCGCCATCGTTTGCTTTTGCATAATTTATCCTGTCGTTTCATTAAGGGATGAAACTAACAGAGAGAGGAACAGAAACAGACCCTTACCGTTGCAAAGCTATGCAAATATTGCTTGGTGATTAATGCCAGCTACTGGCCGAAACACTGCCGCTTGTGCAATGGCAAATATTTATCCTTCTACCCTTCGATCTAATTGTTTAATCGATGATTGCGAACTAGGTTATACTTCCGCTCGATGGAACGCTTGATTTGAAACTCAGGAAGGACATGATCGAAAAATGAACGAAAAGGTTACGTCAATGAGACAATTTCTAAAATCATTCTTTAAATATTAGATTCTTCAGAAAGTTTACAATATTTCCGACAATTAACATAAACTCGTTCTGTGTATTTTTTTTCAGTTGCCAGTTTTTCTAATATCGTTAGATCATAGGTAATTGTAGTAATTCAAGCTCGATTACTCGATTCCAGTACTCAATTTGAATATTTATTGAAATAAAAATTTTATTATTTTTGCGAAAATAGATTGCCTTTAAATATTGTTCAAATTCCTCAACGAATTTTCCAAACAATGTAGAACTTCAAATGAAATAGTGAATCGGATTTATCAAAACTGAAATCTTTTTTGTTCCGATAGAAATTAGCTCGTACTGAAATGATATAAACAACGAAGTTTAATAAGAAGGATATCTCTGGCAAAATCTTAATTGACGTACTAATATCCTTACCTATACTAATAGCACTCCAAGAAACTTTCCGAGAAAGTCATGGGTATATCTACTTCCAAGATAACGTTCTATTCAAAATCCCAAGAAACAGTAGGACCGTGAATCAGACGGTGAATGTAATACATTACTGTGTTTTAATCCGTACAATTCATTCTCAACGATTTTATAACTAGAAGTTTAGATTGAGTTATTTGGAGACGGATAGTGAGATTCTGGGATACAGTAATCTGAGACAGATATTAGATTATCTCTGCTTGAATTCTGGTAGGAATGGTAGCAAAAATTATAATATTCTTCCGAGAGCCTCCCTCTTTTCTTTCTCTTGCTTTCTTTTCTTTCTTTCTTTTCCTCTTTCTCTCCTATTTTCTCCCTATTGCTTTCTTTATTCCCATTTCATTTCTCCCTTGTTTCTACCTATCCTTTCCTTTCCGTCGTGCACTTCAAAACTCGAAATGCGTCAACGCACGCCAACAAATATCCCAAACAACTGCACATCGTAAGACATTTGCACCTCTATAGCGGAAGAAATAGCGAAAGGACATTTTAGCCGATTGTCTTTTATGGATATCGCCCGCCCTTTAGAAAAACCAACCGTAGTATTGCCGATGCGAACCGACGATACCAAAGAGAATAAAAAATTACGTAGCCGAAATTGGATGTCTATTCCATCCCTTTATTCCCGTCGCTTTTCTTCTATTACAATATCAACCAACCCCAATGACTTTCAACGCCATTGAACCTTGTCGGGCGAAATTTTCGTCTTCGCAAAACAAACCGTGAAAACGGTTATATGCCAATAGCGCTTCTAACAAGCCGATTTTCCTCCGACTGGACTTTCAATTAAAATTTCATTGGCTCGGCGAATGCGACAAAAAACGGAGAGGGTGAAAAATTAATTACGGTGCGTGGCGTGGTCTTCGCGGACAAAGGTGCAAACAGGGACGGTGAATCGGCGCAGAAGTCGCGATATGGAAGGATTAATGAACCGCTAATCGAGTCTCAGGGCCGAGGGTCAGGGTAAATGAACGGGCATCAGACAAAATAAGAGGAACGTCGGACGAAAACACGCTCGAGAGAACGAGAAACGAGAGTTCGAACATCAAAGTCGGTGGAGGATAATGGCATTCGTTTCGGACGCTGGTGTACAAGCTGGATGAAACTTATCGCCGTTGGCATCTAGACGTCGAATACTGATTAAAGCAACGGACACGCCGATAGCTACTTTCTGTTAATTAAACAGACGATGCCGGTTTGACCTCCACCGGTGGGATTGGTTCCTTCTTGCTCTCGAAATTGTTTCGAGAACGAAAAATTTAGACGAGCGTCGAACGGTTAATAGATTGTGGCTATCCATGCGGATTCATATTTTTACAAATACGACTCGACAGATGAAATCTAATGATCTATGAGAAGATAAAGATATTTGTTAAAAGGAAGAGGGTTTGGAAAATCGTGACGACGAAATCGAACATCTCGTACATTACTATTAATGTGGTATTTTATTAACTAAGTAACTTTATCCTGGAACTAATATTAAAGGTAAAATTATACGATTCACGAGGTACAGGTTATTAACATAAATTTCCTTGCGCAATAATAATAAGCTTGGTAATAAAGCATATGAAATTGTAGAGTAGAATTCGCAAATAACGAGTCGTCCGATTATTACGTGAAATTTGACTTAAAATTGCAAGATAGTAAAGTAGATCACAACTTGCCAGTTCGTAAATTTTATTAATTAGTAAATTATGATGCAAGATGATTCTAGTATTAAAATTCTCCATTAACAGTCATGTTTCTCATCAATATGATGTGTAATTGTTCAGAGGATACGTGAAACGCGCCTAACTGATGTACCAACCTCCAGAGATGGTAATTCAACCGTTAAGCCGAGAGCCATGTTCGATTCGAGGCAGAGTCCGATCCGACCTCTTTATCACTGGCAACCCATGGGCATAATTTTGCAACAGTATCTCGGAAGCGGAAGCTACGATGCTAGAATCCAGTAATTTCGTTGGCTGTAGCTTAATCTGTATCGATTCATGTGTTCGGAACATCGTGAACCTTCCGAGCTGTTTCTACAAATGCAAGTTTCACTTAGTGATCGATAAATGCTCTTTGTCACGAATTATCGATAGAATTTATTTAACAGAATATTGTTTGTTTCTCATAAATGATAGGTTTGTGAGAAAAATGAGATAGTTACCATCTTTTTAATATGATGAGTCGAATAAAATTTTGTATTTCAGTAACCTTAATACTCTATCGTGTTTTAAATCGAATTCTATCTAAAAAAGGAAATTAACCTATTCCTATAATCTGTAATTGGTAATATATTGTCATAATCTATAACATAATTACATTACTTTGAACTATATTAAATTTTTAAAAATCTATTCAGTCCATCCTGCCGCGCATAAAAAATTGCGAGACATCGTCCTCTCCCGTTTTTCTCAAAAATGGGCTACTAACGAGAAATCAATACGGTAAGCACCCTGTATACTACTTAACGAGAACATAATGCTAATTAAAGATAATCAGGAACGTTGGATTTCGTATATTTAGTATAGAAACGCATCGTTCGTAGCTGCAGTTAAGAGGACTACCAGCAAGCAAAGGACAAAGTAAGTAGAAGGACCATTTGATGTCAGACGAGCTTCGGGTAAATCGAGAATACTATTTGTAGGTTAATTAGACTAATCGTCGACATACAGACGGTGCTTAACGAGTCTTGCCTTTCCGACATTTCCATTAAGCCAGTCAATCAGGTCTGTTTCAACGGTGAAAGAGACTCCATTCTCGCGTTATTTTGAATTTCAATAGAGACCGATGTTATCGGAGCTCTGGAAAGAGGAAATTCTGCACGGGATTCGCCGAAATTGAATTTAGGCTGCTTCGAATTCGACGAAGCAAGATGCAATAAGAGCCTCCTCGACGATGCAACTTGAAATTCTATAACTTATCGAACTAACAGGATGATAACGAATATAACTTCCAACGAGGATGAACGTTTCTTATGAAAATGGCTGTTGCGAGCTCGCGTAGCATTGAACACAAATTAAAAGGAAATCGATACTCCGTGATTTCAGATTATCGTCTAAAGTTTAATAAATCTCAATGCAACTCCAAAATCATTATAGAGAAATTGAAGTTATTAAACTATTGCGTGAATATTTTAGAGGTACAATTTTTATGAAAGAAATAGTAATATTTATGTTTGCTTTTAATTAATATATATAATTAATTAATATTATATTTTAATATTATTTAATTAATATATTGATTATTGTCCTTGAACATCTCTTTCCATCTTCCAAACGAGTTAATCTTCTCGTTCTTTGAATTAGAACACACTTTCACTCCGATATCCAATGTATATTAACTTCGATTTTATCTTTTCATATCTCAGAAAATTGAATAACTAAAATTACCATAGATTAAGATAGTTCCATCTGAAAATCTCATCGATTTTCAACAACGCAATGGTCCATTACTCAAATTGCCTCGAGCTAGAATTCTTGATCATCCCAAGTGCACAGTGTTACGTAGCACAAAAAGGGAACCTTCAGCAAAGTTTGGGCCATCACAAATGCAGATAGCATCTGGGGAATAAGCTTTCTCGTCGTTTTCTACCCTGGCACTTTCTTTACTCGCGACTCAAGGCGTGGAAGGAAAGATGCCCAAAAACGAACGCTCGTTGAGCTTCCTTCAGGATTCGATCCGATATCTCTCACGGTAGCGGCTATATCCGACGAGATTCTGTTGTTCGATTACAGTATAGATTTATTTACCGCTGGAAGCTTCTTACGCAAACAACTTGCGATGCGGAAAAGACAGAAATAGCAGCTTGTTAAGAAAAGTAAGGACGAAGTAGTCGGTATCTTTGACGCGCCTTCATGTAGAAAATGTTATTTCAATAGAATAACGTTATTTATGCGGCAACGAATACGTAACGTAAGATTTATTTATTATGATCTTCTGCAATTAAAGGGAAGAAACATCATTCGCATTTGTTAAGGCTGATGTATAATGTAGTAGAACAGATCATATCAGTTTCATCGATGTTCAATTAGAAGTCTCGAAAGTTTAGCTCAGAGTTAACTAAATCTCAAAATTGACGTTTGATGATTTATTTATTATTTTTAAAAAAGATTGGCCACGAAATTTGTGCTTCTTATGGCACATAAATTTACAATGATAGATCACTTGGTTTTCTGAAATATTCGACATTATGTACGCGGATAATAAAATATGACACTTCATAAGAGAGAGGCATGGAGCTGTGAAAATCGCAAAAATTAACTCTTCGCAATTTTACTTCAAAAAAGACTCCATCTACTCCATCCACAAACTTAATTGAACTTCCCCTTTAAATAAACTCCCAGTTACTCGATAAATTTACCACGGCCATTCTTTCGCTCACTTAATTCACTCCCATCTATGAGTTCTCTAATCTCGTAGTTTCGTAGATCGGGCGCGTAATGTGTGCGTCGGTGTCACTAAAAACACCATTGCGCCTTTCGCGTATACATTAATAACACCGTAGAGATCCGGCAGGGGCAGTAAAAAGACCAACAAGGTCATGCAGAAAGAGAAAAAGGGAGAAAAGAGGGAAATACGTGTGGACCAAACGATGCATCATGGTACATTGTACCTACGCGTTTCGACTGCTTCGCGTCGGCTACGGCGTCGAGTGGCCTCGCACGGCACTACAACAACGTCGCTGTGTCGCGTCCGGACAACGTACTCTCATTAGCAGGTGTAGCGGTTTTATTTTTCCATTTTTCCCGCTTGCTTCTTTTGGGTCGAAGTTATAAAACGATTATTTTTCGCTACCGAACTTTTGACATTTTTAAATGGTTCGATCTTACTAAATAAACAAGATTATATAAGTAGGATTGTAACATCTCGCTTTTCTCTTATCTTTCTCAAGCATCGCGATACACTATTTATTTATTTCATGCCTTCTATATTTACGATATCACAAACTAAACAAGAAAATCAAAGTACTTTTTAAGAGAAAAATGCTTAGAACTTTCATATTTCAACCTAATTTTTCCCAACGCGCGTTTCACTCTCCTGTGATATCACTTAACGAATTTTTAACACCAATTTACTCTGAAATGAAATTTCACACGGGAAAAACTTTTATGAATTTAGTTCGCATTTTCATATGAAATGGTCCCTTGAGGATCGTATCGACGATTCATCAAAAAGCCTGTAAATTCCCATCCAATCAGACAGACATGGCGGGATCACCATTGTCACCCATAAAATCGTATCTGGTTTCGCCCTCGCATAGTTATGGAACAAACGGTTTTCCGATAATCTTTCTGTGCCGCATAAGTTTCAATGGCATCCTATATCGACGTGTAAGCAGGCTGATGCACGGTTATTTCAATAGGAGCCGATACGTGGCGCGATGAACGTGCAAAATGCAGTCGACGAGGCAAAAGGACCGTTCGTTTGGTCGTGTGCACGCCTTGTCGTACATTTTCAACTGAAACGAATCCACCGCTGTCAAAGCTTGACGCGTTTTGCCCTGGCGAGTAAGACAGATTCGAATGCCTTTCCGCTGCCTTCTGCAAACGTGATCCATCTTTCCGTCTTTCCACCATCGGAGGAAATGTTCTTCGTCGCGGCACGTGCGACGAGTTTTTATATAACCGACGTTCCGGATATTCGTATATTCAAACGAAGAGTCGAATAGATCGTGGGAAGTAAAGTAAATTTCAGAAACATTCGTGCAAGCGGATGTAATATTCGTGAAAGCTGGAAACGTACCTAGTCGAGAGATACATATTTGAAATTTTCGTGGCGAGTAACGTTGAGCACCGTGGTCTATTCCTCGATTGGTGTCGAACTTGCATTGATGTTGCGAAACAAGAAGAAATCGGCGATGATGAATAAAATATAACGTGTCTGTAAACGCATTAGAACTATAGAATATCAGGCTATAATATCGGTATTGAAGGGTATTAAACGATGACTAATTCAAAGAATTCATGTGGAAATTTGTCATGCATGGTGTGACGTGACAATTTGCCTGCCTGTGACAAGAATGAGTGCTACGTGTATCCGAGCAATTGAAAAACGAAATAAGTGTCAGGGTTCAGAGCTTATAAGAGGAATCAAGTCGTATTGAGTAATATTTAAATACAGTTGAGAAAGACGTAAAATCTCTATCTGATATTTAAATATAGTCTTTACTATCTTATGTACTATCTTATTCTTGAATAAAATCTAAGATCCAAATATAAAGAAAGCATCATACAAGATCTTTCACGTGAGTTACATCTATTAAATTAAACTAAAATTTTTGTGTTTTCTATGAGATATATCGATTACAACTACCTTATAACTACCTTATAAGATTTTTCGAATTATTCTATCTGCATGAACAAAAATTTTCAATAACATTGCCATGTCCTAAAGATCGTCGCAAACGATAGCAATGCCAAGAATTCAACATCCGACACAAACCTCAGAAAAAGACGAAGACTTCTCGTTTAGCATTCAAAGTGCCCTATAATTTCAAATATTTTACTTCCAACAGCCAACAGTTTCGCCAAGATAAGGCCACATTTTTAACTATGGACCGCACCGCAAGCTTTATACAGGTCGAAAACGAAACATTTTCCAATCGCTCTGTTGGCCCTGCATGGAAACTCGGTTACTTATTTCCAAACTGTTGAACTCGTCCCGGACTTAGACGAACTTCCCTATGCGGTAGACGTTCGTTTTCGATTCGAACGAACACGAGACCTTTCTATCAAGGATCTCGCGACGACGTTCGCTCCCAGACCAGGATATAACTACTTCCGACGAATTGCGGACGGAGGTCGAAAGCGCATCGAGGCGAACCGTTCGCCATCGCGCTCACCAACCAACCCGCTGATCTCTCAACCACGCACAGAACGACCCCAATGCACAATTTACGCGCGAACAACCTTCCATCCAAGTTTGCTTCCTCCTTTGATTCCCGTTTTCTCCGGCGACCACCGCGGATATACTGTTCCGGTTCATAGAATAAAGACACGATGCTCTATCTGTTCATCGTTTCGAAACGGTTAATAGTTCCTGTATAAAAAAAAAAGGATTATGGGGCAAAGTGGTTTGATAGGTTAAACAAAAAATTTTAGAATAGATAGATAGCCTTTGAACGAAGTATTAAGTTAATAAATAGGATTTTGCGAATCTCGAAGCGTCTTTGCATAATTAAAAGGTACAAAAATGCGCATATGATATGCGAAGATGTATGAAATATCTAAAATAGAGCATTTATTATAATAATTGGTGGATGAAACATATTTCTATCGAAATTACATTTCTCTGGGTATGTCCATAAAAATGTAAAAATGCATAAAAGTTCGTAGTCCAGTAATTTTCATTTATGCAACCAAACTGACTGTAAACTTCACCGTCTATTTTTATTATAGATCTGATTCTTCTACTTAACTGTTCGTATTATAAAATTATTATCTATATAGCTGCATCAGTTATAAATTCTTAACACCACTAAACTAACTAAAACTTTGATAGACTATTAAAGTTCGCTCGCGATTTACTTTGACAAAACGGACTGCTCTTGTTTTCGCGGGCAATAAGATCGCGAAAATGCCGCGTAACGAGCCGCAACGTTTTCAAATACTACGCTGAGTTTTCGTCGGTTTATTATTAATAACAACCGAGTGACGTAACAGACGTGATTTTAGCTAGTTTCGTACCGAATTTTCTTGTTGCACCGTGACCAAAAAGGACCGCGCGACGAAACGATGAATTATTAGAGCGTTTACGGAGTACGTGCTTTCGACTGGTTTTAGTAGACGTGTAGATATTCTGTGCTTCGTCGCTACGTTGAGAGTTTTTCGTGCAACGACGGAAAGTCCTGCTTTGTACAAGAGGAATTATGAGAGGAAGTTGTTCTCTTTTATCGGACCGACTGAACAATTTCTCGCTTGTTTACGGCGAAATTTTTCCCTCTTGTGCGAAGAAATTTTGAAATCGGCGATCCCTGTTAGTCGAATGTCGTGTTACTTTTATTCGTGCTAAAATTTTAATCATTGTTATTAGGAAGCGATGAATAATTTCAGAGAATCTTCTCATTCTATACCGAGAGAAAATTTCTTTGAAGTTCTCCGATTTTAATTTATTTTAATCATACGAGAATGTAAATAGAGAAAGTCTTTGTATCAATTACAACTTAATTTAGTTCGTAATTATTATTCTAGATAAAAGTTTCGAAGTGGTTTTATATTTATAGTACTTCAAAAAAGAAATATTTTTAGTTTTCAAAAAATGAAACTTCAAGGCGCTATTCCTTGCCCGCTACAAAATATATTAACAAATTATCATTAACAAATAATCTTTATGCAGATTTTGTTTCCAAAACATTGTATATGTACCTTAGAAAAAATTATATAGAAAATCATATTTGTAGAACGTCGGTCGTATAAATGAAAGCTTCTACTTCTTCAAAAAGGAACAAAAATTAAAATTCATGATTTTCCTCGTTTAATCGATGCATGATCAATCAACACTTGAAGTCTAAATAATTTCTTTTCGATCGAATTGATTATCGACCTCTATGATGATTTACATTATCGAAAACGAGTTTATTCTTAAGCTGCAGAACATTACGATTAATGTAAGAAATTGTTTAAAAATCGAGTACACAACTCGAAAAACATGGTAACTTTGACAAGATAGTTGGATGTACGAGAAAGATTGAATTCCAACCATCAAAAACTGAGATAAATGATAAAAAATGGAACACGAACAGAGTGTGTCGAGACGACTGCAGACTCATGTCGAAATTGAACGTCGAATCGTGCGTTTATCGCACTTTAATGGACCCAACCTTAACCTAGGATCCTTTTTATCTCTGATATGCTAATTGTCCTATAGTTTAGAGTCAAGTGTATCTTGATACGAACGAACTGTACGTAAAAAACCTGCCATCTTCGAATAAAATGTCACGACATGATTCTCCTAAGGCATTTCGCGCAATATGCTACGTCTGAAATGTGTCACGTGGATACTGATTACGTGTCACTCGAAGAATTTTCCCCCTATGAATTTTCCTGATTGATGCTACTTGAAATGTTTGGATAAAAATTGATGTAGAAAGATGGTGGTCATAATATGAAATTTGAAATTGGGTTAAAACTTTATCCCTAAAATTTATTTACTGCAAATTTCATTTTACAATCGCACAAAATAATTTGTACTGTAAAACATGTATATATACGTACAGTTAACAAAATTGAATTTTACTTATTGCACGTTAACGCTAGAACTACCGATAGTTAACACGAAGCTTTTTCTACCAAATGTCAAAATGACTGGTTTTGAAAAAATACGTAAAATAGAATATTTTTATATTTATTGATTTATTACTTTCTCAAAGAAGGAATTCCATGTTATGTAGTACACTTTTAGTATTATTAATCCATCTGAGACCACGATCTCTAAACGAGGGTTGACACATTCATAAAATTGTAGAACCAGTTATTTTGGCTGGTGTGGTATTTCTAATGTCAGCATCTAGCTATCTAGTTATTGATCCAATATTACTTGATACAAAATTATTTTCAATTTGAATACATAAAAAACAAAATAAAATTCATTATATTATTCTTTTAGTTATCGTTGCGAAAGTCATTACATCATTGCGGAAAAAATATAACATGAAGTAAGAATTTTAAAATAAAATTGTAAAACCAGTTCTAGTGTAAAAGGAACAAAGTTTATTCTCTTAATTGTACATAACGTTATGATACAAAAAAAAAGTGTCCGAAAAAGTCGATACAAAACTTCTGCTGTGTGTTAATAAGGTCAAGTAGATAAAGAAAGGAAGTTTATATAAACTGATGTCCGAAATTGCTTTATCGAAGAATTATAAGCTTCCGAAGATTCCCAGGAAAGTTGTTCTTAATACTTGCTATACAAAATCGTAGACAGACAAATGCATTTACTACTATTTCTACAGCAGCGGGAATATTGAAGAAAGTTCGACGAACATTCAGTTCGACGAGTATTGTTGCAGAAGGAAGAAATTTCGAACGATTCATTATAACTACCAAAGTGATTAATGTAAATTTTTAAACTCTTACAATTCTTTGATGAAGCATTTTCGAACATTGATTTATATGAACTCTTTTTACCTACTTGACTTCATTAACACGTAGTATAAGTTTTATAGCGATTTTTTCGAACACCTGTATAATACGTGTTGATCCAGATAAACAATTTACTTTCCAAACGACCGTGGATATATTCATTTGAATACTTTTTACATAAAACAGAGAAAAAAATACGCGTGACGAAACGAACATTCTTTAAAATCAGTCTCCTATATTTCTTCCGAAATCGGAAAATCCAGGCAAGTTACGTGAAGCAATTTCCCAGAGAACTCACCAGGCAAAATTCACCGAAGTCAAGAAATCGAATAAACAGATTCGTCTACGGGGAAATCGGGGGAGACGCGTGAGGATCGCGAGGAAGGATATGCAGGGGTAAGTTTCAGGATCAACTCACCGGCGCAGCTGTATCCATTTTTATGAAGAATGTAGCCGTCCTTGCAATCGCACTCGTACATCCCATCGTGAAGTTCGTAGCAGAGCTGCTCGCACGGAGACCCGTGACCGCATCTTCCTGAAATGCAAAAAGGATTGTCATGGTGAGAGGCTTATTTGTATCCAGAATGCGAAGAAGAAACAAACGAATGATGATAAAACGTGTTCGAAGGATATTCGACGTCGCGAGTTCAAGATAGGTTCCATTTTCGACGACTTTACAAGCAAGAACATTTCACCATAAAAATGGAATTTTCTTCTGTGATTCTGTTGTAATAACATATTTTTGTTTTGACACGTGCAGTATCGATAGGGGCTAGGCTAACGACGAAGCTGTTAACCGTGTCATTTCTTAACACTTCGCGGTCTCGATATATTTAATATTTTATCACGACTGGCTTAAGTGATCACGATTAGAGGACGGATATTTATGCACGCGTAGTTTTACGAATGTTATCAAAGAAATGGAAGTTAGATAAAGATCTGTTCCACTGACCAAATATTATAAAATATATAATGAATGCTTTACTTTGGATATTTTATATATTTTGAATATATGTGCACTCTTTATGTTTCTACATAGTTGAATTTTCTATAAATGTGCAAATATCTAATTATAACGAATTATAGTTACAACATATATTGTAACGCAATGAATCGATTAATTTCTCAACGAGCTTCAGCAATAAATATCCCCTTCCATAATAGATCAACGATTTAATTATGCAACGATAAATACATAGTTTCGATAATAATATCGAAATAACATACACGTACTTGCACATTTAACGATCGACAAAGCATAAGTTACCAAACAATAAATATCACAATCCCTAACTAATAATGCACAAAGAGACACCACGAAAAGTCCACGAAAAGTCTTCGAACAATCAACGAAAACGTCCACGAAGAAAGGTCATAATAATTACATTGATCGAGCCATCTCGAATTTATTAAGTCGTAGGCTAAACGGAGGGTATTTCGCCGAGGGAAGATAAATCTCAGCGATTGCCAGCGTCGTATTTTCTCTAGCGGTGCTCGGGCCGACGAGAAAGCGCTTCATTTACCTTTGAATTATTCTGTGCCCTCATCGAAACGCTGGCTCAACGTCGTTGCTCTCGCTCTGTGCTTTAAGGATTTTCTAGCAGTTACGCGACGACTCGATGGTCGATCGACAGCGACGACCGCCAGAATAATTCACGTCTAACCGCGAACTTCCTGCAGGATTACAATTTCCTGGCATTCTCTACAGTCGTAGACAGAAACAAGTGGACAGGTAGTGAAGGCAGGTACCAATGAAGTTTCTCGAACTAGTAGCAGTGTTCTACACTTAAGCTTTATTTGCTATTGGATTGCGGGTTTTTATGCAACTTCGTATTTTTAAGAACAGAACTAAGGAAATGGAACGTACGTAATGGAATTTGTTTAGCATACGACAAATTATAACAAGCACACCAGTTTGGATGTTTTTATACTATCGTATATTATATACATCCTAGACACTTTTTCGTCTTTAAATTTATTACAAATGCATAGAAATCTTCAGTCTCTTTATTATATATCCTTATAGTACATAGGTCATTTAGAAAATTTATTGAAGTTCATATTTACGTTAGGTGTATGCAAACAAGTCTGGTAAATAACTGAAATTTATATTTACTTTTAGGTGTACCTAAACAAGTTATTTTTAACGAAATTTCATTGGTATGTATTTCTATTAGCTGTCCACTTATTTCTATCCCCGACTATATATATCCTCTTACAGTACGACCTGTTCGAACCTTATTGCCCTCGGCCTTTTCCACTGGCGATACGATGACCGCCTTTGGAAAGCCCTCGATTTTCCCTCGCGTGTACTTCGTGCACGTATGCTACGTACACCGACCGTGAATTGTAGACCCTCCCTAAATTCAATTCCAAGGAATCGTAACTGAAGAATAGGATTAACGTGAACTGGATATAGGATGGATATACAAGGGACAGTTGAAGGGGTTAGGTTGTTTTCTAAACCGGCGATTCTGCACACTTCTGGGGAAGTGATTTCTATTTTAGGAGATGATGGAAAAAGTGAGTAAACGGATTGCGAGGATGGTTTCAATTTTTTGAGAGTCTTCTTGTAGAGTTTAACCTAAATTATTTAGGAGTTAAAAATATTTGTTTGCTGATTTTGTATAAGTTATTATACGACATATAAACAGTTCGTACAAATATTTTCATATATAGAATTGTTTTTCGATACATTGACAAAATTTGTTCATTTTACTGGTAAATCGAGGGAAACTTCGTACGTTAAGGAATTAATTCTTTTGATGTAAAATCAACCTGACGCAAATTAAATCGAAAGAACTATAGACCAAAGAAAAGATAAGGATATTTCTCGACTCGTTAATCCATAATCCCCCTATAATTCCCTTTGAATCCTGGCAAAACTCTACAGCGTCAAAATAAAATTACGCATCTGAATTTCTGGTGATCTTCGTACGCATTCCGAACATCCGGCACGATTCGCAGAAATTCTGTTTACACGTCGAAAGCATTGTTTCTGCGGATCAGGAACGTTGCACGTAGCTTCTATAAGCAACGTAGCCAGGTGGATTTATTCGAAAAGTCTCAGTCACGTAAATGCACCATAAATTCGCGAAGTGAAGAAAAATGGATGATTCGCTAACTCCGCGGCGAACAAACCCTCGCCAGCCTCCTTTCTCGCACCCCTTTTGCGTTTTTATGGCTCGACGTTAGAATAACTTTTCGTGCCTCCTCCTGAGGAAAGCTGTGCCGCGCATCTTTCGCGTTGTTCGCATAATAAATAACGATAAACCCGAGCGAAACCTTCCGTCGCGTCGTCTGAAACGAATGAACGCATCGTTCCATAGTGGTCGCATCGCCTACATTATTTACGATATCCTGTGGCGTGATCGTGCAAATAGTTTAACATTTACCTACCTGCTGCGATTAAAATTAATATACACGTGCGTAGAAATTGCATTGATTGTTGATTAATGCTGCGAGCCATTTCCAAACTTACCTGATCTTAATTAAAATTCAAGCTAAACAGCGTGCTTAGGATAATTTATGAGAATTTACGAGCGATATTATAGAGAGCAAGCGGGATCATGATGTCTCGACGTGGTGCTATTTTCTGGTTTGTTTTCCAACACAAATTTAAAGATGAAAATTCATGAGAAAAATTGTGAATAATACAGGTATAATTAGACTGCGGGTGTTTACGTATTTATGAGGAAATGTATAGAACTGTCTGAAATTCGCAGAGCAAATATTTAAAGGTAACCAAAATGTAACATAATTATAATATTCAGAAGGTAAAACGAATTTTTATTTCGACTGTTTTTCATTACTCGTGTTTATAATAAAAAGAGGTTGCATAAACATGGACAACCCATCTGTGATATTCCGACAAAATGATTAACCTTCTCACAGAGAAGAAGGTTTCGCCATTTGATAAAATGATTTCTACAAATCTGAAAGAGAAATTGTGAATGCGATAGAGACTCGATTATCCGCCATGATGTCTGTATCCCATCTCGAATAATCGAAAACTCGTATAATACAGAAAGGTCTATTAGTGTTAATCAGTAAATCGCATAATAAAATCGTGGAAAACATTTTTATTACGTAATATTGTACATGTATTTAGGTTTAATTTATCCTTTAATCGGTCGAAAGTTTGATTAACTGCTCTCACAATTCCTGTCTATTTACACTTTCGTATTCTTTGTGTTAAAATTTCAAACAGAATGAAGTCGTGATAAAGTTCAAAACACCTTCGATTAAACGGGATTCGGATAACCGACACCCTACTGTTACAAGATTATACAATAATATATCGACGTTCCTCTACCATTTAATTTATTTTACGTTACTTTCTACTATCTAATTACTATAAAACTATCGCAGTTTTCATACGAGACTCTCATTTAAAAAATTCACTACAATTTTTCACATAATTAATATTAATAAGTAATTCAGAAGGAAAAGAGTTTCATAACCTTGGTGTTGTTCCCTCGTGTACGAAAAAATCTCTTTAACCATAATAGAACCATCTTAAAAGTATCAAAACGATATGCACGTTTCGCTGTTACTCATGCGTCGCTTCAAACATTTCGGCGCCGCTTTTTAATCCACCGTTCTATATTAAAATCCAGCCACGTGGGTCGCATTTTCGTGTTAAGAAGCCGTTGGCAGATAGTATAAGAGACACGAGTATATAAGCCGCATGATGGCAAAAATGATTTCGTAGCGGCGTCAGACACTTAGACAGTGCAGCCTCATTTTCCTAACAAAAAATCCAAGAAAATATGTGATTACTTTTACGCTTTCTGCCGGCTGCATTTTCAGAGATTACTCCCTTAAATTTCGGTCACCGTCGTATCACGCTATTCTTCTCCGCTCCATTGTCCCGCACATTCAAACATTTTCACCCCCGGTATCGTCGTTTCGTATCGCGTTACTCATTCCCTTGTCCCTGATCCGAATCTCTCGTTTTTCCTCTCCGCGAATACAGAAACATTCAGTATTACCGAAGACAGAACTGGGCCATGCTGTGCGCAGGAAACAAAATAATACAAAATGATCGGCTAGAACGAGACGACTTTAGAACGAACGCGACCAGAGAATCGCCGTCTGGAAGAATCTGACAGAGAAGAAAACAAGACATTGATTCCGTTTCGCGAGCGACAATTTCGTGGCGCGCGATTGCGGCGCTTCTCATTCATTAGGATAATTAACGTCAGCGGCGGCGTCACTCGTGCCAAGTGCTTCTATTATTCCCACGTGCGAGAGATTCCGTGTACGCCACGAAAGTTTCGCCCGCGTGTGCATTCGTGACCCGCATTCCACCGCGGCCTCGATTGCGCCAGCCAACACCACGCGCAGTAAATGTTTTTGTTCCGACGACGTAGGAAACGAGGAAACTAGGGAAACGCTTTAAGCAAAGACAAAAGTTGATGGTGGAATTGCAGGATGTTGTAGGATGCGACATTAGGATGTATACATGACAAGAAAAATAAACGAGGTAGTCGGAGAATTTGAATTTGGCAAATAGTGATAGGTTGCTAGGTTTAATGAAAACCTTGATAGAGGAAGGTTCGATCTTTTCGCTTGTAATAATGACTGTAACCGACATTTACAAAATTTATCTAAATAAAACGTTTGATTGTTTGTTTTTGTTGAAGTGATTCTCATTTCTAGGGAAACTCTACATCTTCTCTAATGTTTAGTTTTCTTAGTCTTCGAAGACATTGAGTATTATTTAGCTCTAAATTAATGTGAAGGGCCTTTTTTCTAGGAATATGCGTTGCACAGATGGTGCAGCGGGGTATAGACGGGCCAGTTTTCGTAATTATATAAATATCCATATGTATGTACAAAGACCCATGGCTTCGGAGTTCTATTGAAAAATAACGCTGCTAGCGTGCGGGTCTGGACTAACATACACTGTACTTATACTTATACTTACTTCAATATATTTCTATTATACATTCATCCATGCATTTCTTCTCTCTATTCCGAGATAAACTCAACAGTTTTGCGCGTTGAATTTCTGTTACGAATAATAGATATACTTAATGCGTGGTGTGTTTCATGCGTTTTTGAGACGTAGAAAAGCACTCGCGTGCTTTATGTTTATATTATAACATTTAGTTATAACATTTTACTACAACATTTAAGTACAACGTTACGTTGTAACATTTTACGTTCTAACGTTAACAGTCAACGTTTATTACGTTAATGTTTTACAGTCAAGAAACTTAATTAAAAGCTGATTTCCAGGGGTAGTACACGATCTTAAATACGAAGAATTTAGACGTCCGAAAAAGGAATGGATGGAGACAACCTCCTGGTACACATGCATCAACTTGTTGGACACCGCATAGCGTCTCGAAGCACTCGGAAGGTTTCAGAAATTCTGAGGACGTCGGTGGGTTCCAGAGTATCCGGAAGCCTGAGCAAGTTTTAGGGTGCTGAAAGACATTAAGAGGTTCCTTATGAGAACATTTGAAAGTCTTAGAAGGTTCTGAGGAATCCAAGAGGCTTTAGGGGATTCTACAGGATTCAGGCTCCTTCAATAATCTTCCTAAGATCACATCGAAAACCATCTGAATTGTTTCAGATTGACAAATACCCCTGATTTAATCTAAACTTGCAGATAATCTCAAAACATTCTAAGATATTTAGATAGTATGGAACCTATCGGAGTTTACAGATATCGTAGTATTCTCAGAGATCTTTGGAAACTATGGAGTCCTTGGATGTTATGGTATCTAGCGAAACCTTTGGAAACCACGAAACTTGCAAAGACGTCAAAGGCTTTTGATGGTACACCATTACAATGTCTGGGCACCGGACTTGATCAGATCTGCTTCTACCGCTTCTCGACCGTTGTATCAGCTATTGTTTTTCAATATTTTCAATCTGTTAACTTCTGTCACTTTTTTCCACGTTTAGGTTAAATATAACAGTTTTTATTTGTTTCGTATGCCACTGAAAAATTCAAATTGTACTAAGAAAATATTTGTGTAAACTATTTAGCCAATGAACTAGGAACAGAAATATAAAAATAATATATCAGCATTGTCTCATACAGTCAAATTCGTACCAATTCCAATTCTACGTAGCTGAAACTTATTTATTATATAGAGTTCCACTAAAAATTTATTTTCAATCAACTTCTACATATTCAAAATTCATCTACGTCAAATTGTTATAGAATAAGAATGGTTTCCATCGCGTTTCCAATCTTCACTCGCAGTCGGCAGGATTGAACAACATTATGGTCGTTTACATCGAACCCCACGGGATTGAAATTGGTCATATCGGCTATCAACAATCCGAAATCGTATGTATCGAATCTCAAAGTTTCACGTCCCACGAGTGGTGGGTCAGTTATATCTGATGCCAACCATCTAGAGCCATCGCTAGTACCGGTCTAAATTGTCCATGTCGCGCTTCACAAACCCATTCATTATTCGATCCAAGAGAGTTTGAAATCGTCAGCAATAATATGCACGAGTTCCAACCAGTGTATGGAACATGCAGGGATTTAACTGAATCAATTTCATCGAGATTATTCATATAATTTCTAAATAATTGACTCATCTATGCTTTCACAAACATGATTACATGTGACATTTGGAGCGCTTAATGCTAATAAGAATAGTTAGGGGTGCTTTTAGACAAACAATAATATTGTGAATATTTCAAGGTTCTCAACGAAAATGCAGTTTGTCAATAAATATTGACAATATTGTGTTGGCAATATATATTGATCCTTTTGGTTGAGAGCCTTGAAATATTCACAATATATATTGATCGTTTGAAGACACCTTTAGATTTAATTCTATACCAAAAAATAAATTGGGAAATACCTTTGGAAAACATTGTTAGTACCAAGAAATAACTTTTTCTGGAGAAAAAGAAAACTTACGCATTAATGTAGACTAAGTTCATAGAAAAAAAGTACATCTGTAGAGGAATCCTGTATGCGCTACCTCTTAATCGTAAAGAATTCATTTAGATAGATGTCATAGACAAAAGCTAAGAAATAATTAACTGACGTTTGTTCACATTTAAATTTTGTTTATGTCTTCTAGCATTATTCATAACTATTTAGAAATGGAAATAGCATTTAAATTCTATACTACGATACTCTCATTGATATGTAGGACGACATTTTTCAATAGAAAAGCAAAATTTTGTCATTTTGGCACCTACACTGTTTTCTACAGGCACTCTTCGATTGTATATTTGAACAAAAAAAAAAAAAAAACACGATTTAAACATAGAAAAAAGAAAACACGATCTGTGATTTTGTTTCTTGGGCACTATTCGCACAATCCAATGTTTTTTAAAGGAATGAGTATTTGTTTTTTACACTGCGTAACAGAAACACAAAATTTAATCAATGCAGTTAATTTAGACTCTAAGTAAAGAAAAGTGAAATTCTAAATTGAAAAATATCATAAAGAAGAAAGTTTAGACATAAATAAAAGGTAATCATACACATTGATATTAAAATAAAAAATTTTCAAAAAATGGAAATTGAATCATTATAGCTTCTAACCTTCTCACATACTACAATTTTCAATTCTACATATATATATCTGGAATTGAAAATTGTAGTATGTGAGAAGGTTTATATATATATATGTATATGTAACTGAATAAAATTTCTAAGTTTATGATATCATACATGTATTATAACAATTCTAAGATTAATATACTATACATAACATATAATTCTTCTAATTCTCATAAAATCGATAGCGTTTTAAAAGAAATAAATCGATCGTTTTAAATGAAAGATATCTATATAGCTATAGAGTCAGACAGTCAGTCAATCAGTCAATCAGTCAATCAGTCAATCAGTCAATCGAGAGGCGAGTTTAAATGACAGACGAGAGGGCGAACAGCCAATACCGAAGCATGGCAGGAGGTGCAATGGATGTGCTGATTAACCCACATTAGCCTAGTGACACGCGTGTAAACGCGTACAAAGCTGCTCTAGCTATGTCGCCTAACTCGTAATGAGACGTCCTAGGCAGGAATCTGATTAATAGTCTTAGCAACAAAAACACGCATACATCTTTATTACTCAACATTTCATGCCACTGATAGCAATGACGCATCGTCAAAGGCTTAATTACGTTCCATCAATTCTCTTTTGTCGACGTAAACTTGTAATTATATTTAAATGCAATTATGTAATATGTAACTTCTGAGGTTTAGTAGTTAGTTACTGTGTTGTTATGCAAATCCAAAATGTTAAATTACGA
Source organism: Bombus fervidus (assembly GCF_041682495.2). Taxonomy (NCBI): domain Eukaryota; kingdom Metazoa; phylum Arthropoda; class Insecta; order Hymenoptera; family Apidae; genus Bombus; species Bombus fervidus. The sequence goes on from NC_091527.1 coordinate 1,701,069, forward strand.
TGCTACGTAAATGTTGAATATTAAGTTGTGTTCTTGTGTAAATGTAAAATAAATTTTCTTGCATCCTGAGATGTAAGAAATAACTATATGCAAAAAATCATTTTATTCCATTTGAAAGATTAATATCATAATTCGCCTCTTTTGCTGTTTTCTCACAGATTACGTAACAAGGCGTAAATACTGTAAATCGAACGATCCAAGTTAACCATAAAAAAATCGCTAATCGTTGGTAATGAAAAAAAGGTTAAAAACGAAGAAAGACGTTCCGATTGAAAATAATTGAAGTTGAAATTTAAGTAGCGAGATTGGTGATTCAAAAAGGTGGCAGCAGGAAAGAACTTTCAATCTTTTAAATGGATTAATTTCGTGACGAATCAATCCCGTGTACAACTGTATCGACGTGAATCGAGTCGACGACAAATTCTCTTGTCTATTTTCTGAAACGACCATAGAATTTATATTCCCCATAATTTTCCGCGTTCAAGTTAAATCATTGTCGCATCGTGCATCCTGGCCCATTTCGAATGTAAAAAATCAAAAACTTTAAAATACGGACCAACGATAAATTTTACGACTCTTTGGAATCATTAATTTCACAAGAAAAACACTTCAGTTCGCTTAAATCATGTGTGATTACGTTTGCAAACTAGTTTTACAAACTGGACGTTATATTGCTAATTAAGTTTAATATCCAATTATTAGATTGTTGAGAAACTTCGTAGCGTTCTTGACGATAATCAATTAAAATAAATGTAATCATAAATATTACATTATATTCATGAAATTTCCACCAAATATTTAAATATTAAATTTAGAACGATTGAGTGATTTAGAAAGTTACGAGTGAAAGATCACTGTTATATTAATATAATATTTTGAGATATAGTTTTTTTCAATAATCACGATGTAGTAGAAGAGAAAACGATTCCACGTAAAAATATAAGCCGAAAATATGGAATAATATTTGCCCATATAAGGCTTTGCTTTCAAGAAAATTAATTCTGTATATTCGTAACGTTACTCCATGTTTTTAATGTATTATAGTTCTTTATTCTTTATAGTTTGTTTCAATAATCATGACATAGTAAAAGAGAAAACGATTGTGCTTTCAATAAAATTAATTTATGTTCTCAAACAAATTAAAGATAATAATATCCTTGTAGCCTTAAAAAAATTCGCCTCTCTAATTAAAATTACTTCGGTTGCATATTTTTAATTTATTATCTGAGAAAAATTCATAATAATAATTTCCTACTAATCGCAATAAATCCGTCTCTAAGGATCTTCAAATAAATCCTATCTATCATTCGTAAATTAAAAATCCGTGAAACAAAGGAAAATAAATAAAAAAGGAGATAGTAAAGAGAGGAAAAGAAACGAAAGCGACCAAAACGAGGAAACAAACACGGGTGCCGGAAGACAGTCGACGTATGTTTGCATGTATGTACGGTAAAGTCGATCCTCTTTACGAGGGAACAAATTCGCGTCGCGACCGGGTATCCGTAAATACGGGTTCCGATTTCCATCTCCGGGGGTTTATCGCGGTACACAAAGTTGCCTCAGGGTCAAACGCCACCCTAACAATAAGTCGACGATCCGAACGAGCACGTCCCATACCCTGTCCCATCTGGATTGCCTGGCAATGGCTTCACAAGGAAATCGTCGAAGGAACTTCCTTCTCGTCGCCGTCGAATCCGATTGTTCGACAGACTTAACGCTCACTGTGTGTTATCCACCGGACAAATAAGTCGAACTTCGAGGGATGAAAAAGAGGGATCATCGTATCCCCATTACATCGTAACAGATTTTTCAGGAAGAAGATCGAGGGAACACGGGGCCGATATTTTTGAATGGATTTTACAGGAATAGACGTTCGAACCGTCTCGTCTTCCTCTTCCTTTTTCTCGTCCCGCACGCTCATGGCGGAATTGCGTCGCTCGAAGAAAATCCATGATGACGGAGGGACATTGAATTCGGGGGAACGTCTTACTGTAGCTTCCACCGGATATTTGACTAGTTCGTCCTACTTCTTACGGCTGCTCGAACATACATACGTGACTTGCACACCGCGTTCCATATCTCTCGAGTATTAAAGTTACGGACGACGGTATGTTCTGAGGTGGTTCGATCGGAGTTTGAATCTCCACGGTGGGATTACGGATCGAAAAATACCGGATTAAAAAGTCGTGGGCCCTCGTTCTATACTGGTACAATTATTCACGAATGTACATGAATAAACATTTGTACAGTTATTACATGTAGTAATCTTTTATACGTATATTATACGTATAATATAAAACGTTTTGAAATTTCATTAGTACGATAATGAGACATAAGTGTTAAAAATAGACGATTATAAAAAATTATTGAGAATAAACACTAACTATATACTTAAGACTCGCGTTGTATAAAATACCTTTGTGAAATATACATTTTGTAAAAACAAACTATCAGAATGAAAATAATTTACGACACATTTACAATTGCAATAAAATTTGTAAAACACCCAAATACCGAAGCCCACGGTGTTAAATACTTCATCGGACATTAAAACCGTTATTTCGGATGCCGTGTCCCCGATACTAATCAACCACTGGGAAACCAACGGGAGGAATAAAAACAAGCGCAGAAAATCTGATTTATCAAGATACACCGAAGGTACATTTCGAGGTTCAATGGCCTCCGCGTTAAAGCGTTACATCCGTGTACCATCGTACGATTCTCCGTGTACATCCAGTACATCTCATCCCCTGCATACACTATCTTCGACGATACATTTCAACGCTGTCGTATGGTTTCTACGAATCTTTCCACGAATCATATTGTTCGTTAAAGAAAAACAAATCCCAAGTATTTCTTCCCCCTACAATCTCTCTGCTAGGACGATACGATTTTATTTTCTTTTTCAACCTTTTTCCTTTCATTACTCCCCCTTTGTCATTTTCGACTATCGTCCAGCATTCTTCTGCTCCCTTTCATCGCTGCGTTTCCGCATTTTTACCGATCGTTTTGCGATGTCAGATTTCAGCTGGCCATGGTTCACGGGTAGTCGCCGTTTTGAGAACCCCTGACGCCCACCACCACCCACGCCACAACGAGGGAGTGGGTTTCTATAGCAACGCGCCACTCTCGGACACGTCGTCTACCACTCATACGAGTAGTATCGTCCGATTTCGAAATCGGACGAAATCCGAGAAATCCATGTTCCTTTGTGAACGCCTTCAATTAGTTGCAATTATAGATTCGACGTTTTTCTCAAGACGCGATATAGAATTAGCAAAGCTGGTGAATTCGGTCTTTTTTCTCTTTTAGCGAAACCAATCGACTGCTTTATTGGAAACGGGACATATCGATCAGTGGTTAAACAGCGAAGCCTCGCACGAAATTTCGGCTTCATTTCCCCTTCCTTCCCCTTTACCGTAATCAGCTTACGCGACGAAAGCACAAAATTTTCGAATTTAGGTCTGTACTTTCGTGCGCTTTTTATAATCAGCTTTCCATCAGGTACGTTCGTCGCGAATCGTAACTAGAACAAGGTTAGATAAATAAGTAGGTAAGTAAGAAAGCACATCGTGTGTTGTTTTTAATTGCTTTTTCAAGCTAGTGGCAAATTGTTTGTCAGACTCTCTTGTTACTTCATTCTTCGATATAGCAATCTCAAGTACAATTTTCTACTTATCGATTATTTGTTAGGTACCCAAGATTTAGAAAATGTTCTCTTTTGTCTTTTTATGGCAGGAAAGAAAGATGAACAATGGACGACGGAAAAATTATTCATCGTCGTAATCGTTAAAATAATTCCTCTGTATGCGTTTGATGCAAATTTATAATCTTATTAACACTACTACGAAATGGTAAACGAAGGTTTGTTTCAAGAAGAATTAAATATTGTAACAGGTATTTTACTCTGAAAAGTGTGAATATTTTCTATATTACAATACACTTATTTTCATATAAAATTCGGTGTATATTGCCTTTCTATTATAGAAGAAACGACAAAATTTCCTCAATGACTATACAACATTTCGCACTTCACTGTATTTTGTCAAAAATTAAGCTCGAAAAATACTATTGCGCAACGTGTACGAGAATTCTCAGAAGGGAGAATCTCGATAAAAACTCGATTCGATCCAGCAGGAAAACAAGGAAGTACGATTTTAACAATTCAAGTGGGCGAAGGAAAGCGTGGCAAACTGAATTATTGCAAGCAGATTACATCGGTCTATAATAAATAAGCCGGAAAGGAGATTTGAATTCAACTTTGAGAACAGGAATTCCGGATGGCCAGCAGGGATGACCGAGGGAAAATCCTGACGGAGAGGTTGCAAGTCAGACGCGGTTCCAATCGTCACACACATACCAACTGCTGACACAGCCACCGGTCGGAATGTTTGTTTTAGAACCTCAGATCGTTAATCTCGGATCTCCGAAGGCGTGTGGCGATTAACGGCTGGCCGGACCAAACGGATCTACTGCCAGGATTTGTTCTGAAATTTGTACAAACGGAGGATAACCGCCGTATGATCAAACGAACCCTCAAAAAATATTAATCTAACGTCGAAAATTCATTTCGAGATTCTCTTTGTGACTTCGTGTAGTTTTACGAGATAACGGTCCCGTGGATTTATGGACTTGGAACGAAATCAATAGTATTGATTTAATCTTTCGTTGTGGCGATCTTTTGTTCTATGAAATCTGTTATTGTTTGGCATCGATATAAATATAGTTAGTTACCCTAAGTTGATTATTTCATTAGTGAAATATAGTGTATAGTTCACGCGAAATTCGGGAGACTTTAACTCACCATTTACTTAGTTTCGAATTTGTTCGAGAAATATAGAATTAAGAATATATATTTGAATTTTGCTTTTTTTTGTTTGCCTCGTGAAAAATGGTATTATCTTGTCACTGTCAGACACATCAGAGTTAAGAGATTGTCCTGATTTCAAAGTATCGTAAATTGCTACAATAAACCAGATGATTCTCAATTTTTTTAAATTAAGATTAAGCTTTGAATGACAAGCTATGCTATATGTAGGAGTAGAATACATAGGAATTTTAGTTAATATACTAAAACTACAATCCATACGCGAAGAGTTAAGTTATATGTACGTCACATCATATTATATATGTCAGATCAGACAACTCGTCGCCATATTTTACGAATTTTTATAAATTTTAGTATCAGACTGTTATTGTCATATAGTTCATACGCGAGTTAGTTAGTTATAATTATTGTATACAGTGAGTTATAATTATTATTAGTCATAGAATAAAATTTCTCGAAGCAAACTATTTATATGCACAGAATCGATCAGTTTTGCTTCTGTATGGCTTGTATTATACTCGTATGTATGTACATGTATGTATGTATATTATTATTCGTAAAAAGCTTATAAGACTCTATAACTAGATAAGAATCTATTCTAAGAAACTACTAGAACAGGCAAGAATTATCTGAAACCAGCAGATACTACCACTTCCTGTTTGTGAACATAAACGTTTTGATTACGTAACAATTTATCGATCTATCAATTAGTCGGTTTGCCACCGCGTACAAAAATAACCGATTCGATCGCGAAAGCTCATTGGTCGACACGTATGCGAATTAGTCACGCAACCGCATCAACCACTACCATCACCGCCATCAATGCCTGAAAATATTTTTCTCGCTATTGTCGATCATCTGTTATTGATATTCCACTGACAAATAACGTAAATATTCTTCAAAAAACACGGTATTGCGTTAATATACATAATATTCAAATATCACAATTTCATTGCGCCTTATAAATTCATTGCTCGGAAAAATTATATAGTCTTCAGTGCAAATAATTTTTATTAACCAATATGCATACATATATGTGGTATATCGCCTCATTTATCGGTTATAATTTCTATTTAAGTTCTTGAGAGCTTCGAGGATTCCCTTGTGCACTAATGGCAATTTCTGGATGACCTTCTATTTTGAAGTTAATTAAAGCTGATGAATAATTCTATGAAACGAATTATCGTAGTATATAACAGATTTTGATGAATGAGTTGAAACACAGAATATAAATTACAATATTGAATAAAAATGAGAATACCTATAAGATCCTTATATATGACGAGGAAATCTGTCTGATGATTAATACAAATCGGTTTTCATAGTCGACGATCTATTTGTATGGATTTGGGCGAATGTCTACTTTAAGGACGCGTTTTCTTAAAGTTTCTTGAGTACCTTATTGGTTAAGAAATTTAGATATTGATGGAAGGAGGGATGTAGCCAATAGGGATTTGAGAATGTGTTGGTCACTTATACTTGCTATGCCTACAAAAATTTGACACTACGAGAATAACATATACATATATGGAAGCTGATAGAAAGAATAAAGACATGTATAGCCACTTAGCCGCTGCAACTGAACGTTTATCTTTCACGTGCTGCCTATAAAGAACTGAAAATCTGAGTGAACCAGATTTGAATTTAATTTGTTCCAAAAATTCCTATAGGGTCCTGATGAAAGATAATAAAAGCTTCGAATATGGACCACATCCTTAGTGAAAAACTATGGATACCATCCGTAATAGAAAAGAGGGGAAAGAACTATATATATTTCAAAAATACAATATCGACTGCAAGTATCATATGTCGACCAAAAGTATAGTATGTATCTTTAGCTTTTTTTTCAGTTACATTCGAGTCAAAGACTAGTCTGGAGTTCAGCCAACAACTGCCAGCGATTATTCGTCAGCCGGAATATCATTCCACGCGTTGTCCCCGATCGATTCTCATCGAGTCGCGTATCCCGCATGTGCAACGCACGCACGTGCGTGCGCAAATTTCCCGTACGATGGCATGGAACGTGGCGAAACGTTTCACGCGACGCGATCTGTCTCGTGGAAAATCCAGCCGACCGATGAAACGATGAATAGGTCGATTCCTTTTCCCTGAACGGCGAATAGACGCGACTGTCAGCTGTTGAACGTGAAAATGAGACGAATAAGGCTGTTTGCACTGAACGTGTCGTCGAGAAGCTGCACTCTCGATGAATAACGAGTGTACCTCGCACACAGAAGAAGCTTTCTGCGTAGAAAAAGTGTGAACAATCGACGAAATCATCGTTTAATCTTCGCTTAACATAAATCGATATAGGAGGTGGAGAAGGGTGGTTACAATATTTATGACTGATGAATAAATTTTTTCTCGTTACTTGCTCGTAGCGTTCCATTCGTTGGATACTTACATTTAGCAATGTTAAGACAACACGAGAAATTACTCATTTCTCCCTCTAAACTCCATTAAAATTAACTAATTAAAAGAACGTGAATTAAAAGAACTTCAGCAAATCTAATCTCCAAATTGCCTTCCTGAAATGCCATTCCCAAACCTACAAAAACAACATCAAATTATCAAACTATCATCAACATCTTAAATTATAAACATGATACTCGAAGAAAGCAGTAATTACCGAACAACTTAATCTAAATTTATTAAAAAGAAAAAAAATAATCTTTTGAAGACGAGCAGAGAAAGCATCGATCCACCGAGGTGTTGTATCAAATTCGGTTGACGAGGTTCAACAAGTGCGAGGACGATTACAGCGTAACGGGAACACGCACCGGTGACGCACAAAATGGCCTCTGCTCTTTTGACGTTCGACCAGGAGGGTAGTGAGCGGGCCGTGCTTTAAAAAGTCTAGTTAAAGCTCGTCTGGAGAAGCGAGACCTCCCGGAAGCCGGCGCGACGACTGAGTCCCGGCTTTACAAGAAGATCGCGCATGCACGCGCACGAGACGCCTTTCCGTTTGCACGGCTAATTAACCGTTTATTTTAATTATGGGTCGGGGGGAAATTGTCGACGAAGCGGACCCGCTGGCCGACGAACCGTGCAAGCATCAGGAGACCGGAAATCGTTCGCGCGGAAATATCTCAGCGAGACTGCAAAATTCGCGCGAACTTATCACGAAAAAAGGATATCGTGATAAGTAGACTGTGAACATTTGTGCACATTCGTATTTTTAACAAATAGAACCTAGATAAAGATTTGTTTTATCGTTTGAGTTTTAGTATACAGGGTCCGTTCTAGCGACATGTAAAAACGAGCACGATATGGTTGTTTGTGGAAAGATGTAGAAAAATATGTTTTCATTCTGAAATTTGTTTTTGAGGAAATCGAGTTTGCAAATTTTTCAAGTATGCTTGAACTTAGTTTGTTTCGAATATATAATCAGAACAGGGATATATAATCGAAATGGTTGAAAGTCGTTCTACGTGTAAAAGTAAGTGAAAATGTAGAATAAAATTATTCGATTTAAGGCTTTATTTTTAAGAAAATAGAGTTTGAACATGTTTGGTTAAGAATCAACCTTGAACATTCGTATGGTAAACTTTTAAATTTATTTATCTCGGAAACAAAGAGACTAGCGAAAAAATTTTATTCTACATTTTCCATTTATTTTTACACGTGCATTGACCCACTGTCGATTATTTAGTCCTGTCCAATCCAGAATGAACTGACTCAAGTACAGTTAATACATTTTCAAACTCGATTTTCTTGAAAACTATGCCGAGAATGAAAAGATTTTATTCTATATTTTTTTCTTATTTTTTCGAAAGAAATCACGTCTTGCCCGCTTTTACATGTTACGTTTTATTTTGGATATTTCGTGTATTTTCTTACGTGTATCGTATGCATTCCGTGCGCTTTCCAGCGTTTTAATTTCCTATAAATTCAGCCTAGCAATAAATAGACTGTGATATTCCCAGATATTTTTACAAGTTCAAAGTTTTAAACCATCGTCGATAGGCTTAGAGTTCTACGGGAGTAGAAAAACTATAAATTTTTGCAAGTATGAACTCAAATATATTTATGATTCTGCGAAAAGGATAATCGCAAACTGTATAATATGACTGTAGTACTATTTACGCTGCCCAATATCCTTTTATAAGGACGCTCATTTTTATGACTTGTTAAAACACAGACATAGGGCAAACATTTGCTCTCGGTTATCAATCAAATAGAAGGACCATATTTTGGCAACGGAAAAAATGATTTCGAATGTATTTGCATCGAACGATATAAATACAATACGTTCTGGATAATTTAATGTTCTCGACAATCGTATTGGGTAAATCGTTTCCAAATGAAACGAGTGGTATTGTTTAACTTGTGTCTACATGATTGTAACCATCGGATCATAAATTAACAAGAAACTAACAAATGAACGAATGTTCGAACTAACAAAAGGAAAGAATATATTATTGTATATTATATGTATATTGTAACTAGGAAAGGAAACAAAACTAGTCGCTTAACCGGATATTGATCCATCAAGGAGAACTGCGATGCTTCTGCTTCGAAAAGCGAGAACAAACATCTTCCTCTCGTTACTGTTTGCTCACATATTAATTATTTGATAAAAGAATAAGTTTATTTAATTGAGAAGGGTTTTATTAATACACTCAATAAAACGACTAAAGAGGGTTGCTCTCACTGTTTAAGTACCGTATCTTCATTTTGAATTAGGTAAAAAATTGTTTTCTTCCTTAGCGTAAAAATTTCTTTACGGTGTTTTAAGTTACTTTTATTAATTTCGAAACACTCTGCAGCTGAGAAAGTATTTCTCTTCATGAAAGAATAAGTGGGAAGTACACTCAGAAAAAAATCGAATTAGAACAAATAATTTGATTTTCTAAAAAATAAAGTTTTATTAAAACAAAAATTACATTACATTTTAACATTCAGTTTTTATTATATGTTATTATCTCTATAAATCATAAACAAACTTTCTTCAATCAATTGATTTGTAATACACAACAGTTATTTTGTAAAACGTACTAATAATATTCGTCATTTAATTTGTAGAAGCTACAGTTTGTAATTTCTAAATTCATTACCATTACTGTTTGATAAATTGTTATGCAGGAGCTATCCAGCTTGTAGAATCGATGACTGATTCATTTTATAGAATAAAGATAGCAATATGGGGATAAGAAAAGTAAGTCGATTACATTTACTCATAGCAAACCAGAATATCGAATGAATTTATGCCGCGAATAGGTAGCCAAGCAATGTTATTAAAACGAATCTGTAAAAATTGTCTAGAGTACTTTCAACATCGATGAGAAATCATTTACATGCGCGGAGTTCTCAATGAAATTAAAAAGAAAGGAAAGGGTAAAGAAAAGAAACAGAAAGAAAGGAAAGAAAGAGTCTTTGACCGAGTATCGATCCAACGACGGCCGTGTTTAAAGAAAATAAAAGAGCAAGCACGTTTTCCTTCGTTGGTTATTTCATCTTAAGTAAATTCGAAAAGCCAATTAAATTTCGAATGGAACCTTGTTACCGTTGAGATATAATTGCCTCGGAATTTTCATTCCTTTATGGCGTTCCTTTAACGATCGTAATTCTTAAACGACGCGACGTTAAAAAACTCGTCGAGCTTCTCTTGGCTTTTCGATCTAATGTGCCAAACGAAGATGATTTAAAATTCCTCCTCATTTTATATACAAATTTAGATGCTCTTCATGGGAACTTCCAGATTGTGCTGAATAAAAAATACGATTTTCTTAAATGACTGGACGTGCTTGAATTTTTCATGACGTGTCTTTTAGAAACATTTTAGATACTACCGTCGTGATATAGAACCCAGTCTTGAATGTCATCCGTTTTGTTCCTCTTTGCAGGCAAACGTCACTGTAGCGTAGTAAAAACCACAAACGGAATGACATTCTATTGCATATTTAATTACAAAAGCTCCCTTTAAAATCATTCAGTATCTCGACGTATCTGTCTTATTTTACCCTCATTCTCTTTAATTTTACAAAACGTGATGTATTATTAAACGATCCACCTCCTCAACGTGCCACAAAGTCAAATATTTTGTAGTACTCAAGTATTTCTTACAGAATTGCTATCGTATTTCCCTGGCATGTTTCTATTTCAAATCCATGCTATTCCCGCTACAACAGTTCTAATTTCATATCTAAACTAATATATCCCAACTGCATGCGAACTCAAATCTTTGGTTACTAACACTCCAAATCCAGGATATATGCGCTTTGGTCCGGCTCGTACGTACTTACATTACTCCTAATATTCAGTCTCGATTATAAATGTGTTTTACAAGTATGGCTTTACTTAAAAGATTAAAAAACTGGATCTTCAAATATTTCAACAGCTGAGGAAACACATATTTGAAGAATGAAAAAATGCTGGACAGGAAATTTTAACTACGGAGAACGTAAAGTACTGACTTTATATGGTTGCTTTGGATAAGATCAGAGACCAAAGTCAAATTAAAGAGTTTTATTTGAAATATATTTGATACATTTTCAAACTCACAAAAAATATACACGGAATCCATTTTTCGCATCTTAATCGCGAATTCACGTTGCTTTCATTACCCTCTTAACGTCTATGCCTCTCCAAGACACTTAATTGTTGAAAATACATAATCGATCAGTTTTAACACATTTCTTGTACTAGCAAACACGTTTCTGTACTTATAAAAACGCTTCTTTTCTTCCACTTCCTATCTTGTGCTTTGCATCTTATTGTACTGGAAACTTAAAATATAACGATAGAATTAGAAAAATATATACATACAGTTACTAACAAAAGTTAGAAAACGTAATGATTGCTTGAAAATTACTATATATTTTCTGTCTTCTGAGGTACATTGGTTGGAAATAAAAATACCATAGAGATAATAATCCATGCATAAATATACAAGTTTTAATGTTAAGTACCTAAAACGAACAGTGAAATTTGGCGATAACAATGTGATGTTGTTTCTCCTATTCTGCTAGTACAAATAAAAGAAACTATGGACAGATTCGTTTATCGTGATATTCTGCAAAGTCTTATGTTGCCATTTGCAAACGAAAAAATGCCAACAGAGTGGTCGTTTCGACATAATAATAGCTCGAACCGTTCCACTGAATTAATTAAGACGTTTCTTCTGGAACAAAATATTAATATAATTAAATGACCAAGTTGATTTTCTGACCTGAATTTAATTGAATATTTGTGGAATTACGCTAGACGTCAATTAGGAGGTAAATCTTTTACAAATAAAAGAAAATTGATGTAAAACATCACAGAAATATAGTATAAAATATCGACTGCGTGTTGTGGTCGAATAATTGAATCAATGACACGCAAATGTTATGCAATCATCAAATCCAAGGATTACCCAACCTCTTATTAGATCATTCTTTATGTAGTTTTTGTTAAAAGTAATTATGAAATTCAAACAAAATATGTTTCTTTTAACTTTTGTCGCAAAGTTTTATTTTGCTCAACCGATCCAATATTAATTGTAGATCTTACTCGAATATAATCGAAAAGAAACATATTGTAATTTCTCGTGTAGACTGTTATCTTTTTATACCATTTTTAATTTCACCCGGTGTATCATAGAAGATCAAAAATATACATTTTCCAAGCGATCATAATGTTTCTTTACTTTCGTCGGTAAACCTACATTGTTATATAGCCAAGAAACAATTTCGCTAAAAACAAAAATTGTGCGTTTTTGATCAGAATTAGATAAAAAAAAAAAAAGAAAGAAAGAATTGTATCAATCCCGATGTAAAAGCAGACTAGTCGCGTCGCCGCAGCGCAATCGGTGGTTGAAAATTCCACTTCCACTCCAATTATCTCGTCATAAAGTCATATCGCGTTCGCCGGCGATATTTTTCATTTAGCAAACAGTCCGCTTTCGAACGAGACAGCAATGCAGATTTCTACGTGCGACACGGACCGGTTCTCTCTCTCTCTCTCTCTCTCTCCCTCTCTCCCTCCCTCCCTCTCTCTCTCTCTCCCCGGGCACGAGCCAGAATTATCCGCGCGGCCAAGAGGAATGATTTATTGTCGCAACAAGTCACATTAGCGCGCGTTAATTGCGAAGGGTTCGTTACAGCCGCGCGTTGTCCCGCGGCAGTGAGCAACGCTGCAAGGCGCGGCTGAATATTGCACACCGATTCGGCCCTGTGACGGGTTCGGAATCGGGTCGACCGCGATTTTCGGTGGAAAATCAGTCCATCGCCATCCAACGTCACGCCCTACTTCCTCCTCTTCAGAATGTCCACAGTGCCGAACATGGCAACCAACATTACGATTATTTCTCGTCCCATGATCGTGTCGCATTTCCCGATGAACTCGCGATGATATCGACGCCGGCGACGATGGACCATTGTTTCTGCTCGTTCTTACTCTTCGAGATGCTCAGACGATGGCACGCGTGGCCTCGTCCTCGTTCTCGATCACGAGTTCGAATAATTTCGCTGAAAGCTCATTCTGGCTTTAATGCGTGATACACAGTGGCTGATCAAAGTATTGGAACGATCGTAGGTAGAGTTTTATGAATATATTACGCGCGTCGTAAGGGACATTTCGAAATTTCATTGGCATCGTTGTGAAACTTTACTGTTATAATTAAATTGGTAAAATTTGAAACAAGTCTGAAAATTACATGAACCTTCCAGTAACTCGTTACTTTACCTTTAATACACGATCAATATTCGCCCATAATTGTAATCATTAATTCCCTATACGCAGGCTCATAAAAGTATTTGAACACTTACCATATTTTATGTATTACGTAAAATGTTTCGAAATTATAATGGGTCCATAATGAGACAGAATTGAAATATATTAACTATGATGAATGACAATAGATTAAATTACCCGAAATAATAGGAAATTTTTTATAAATTAACCAACAGATATAATAATATAATAATAATAATAACAATACTTTATCATATATCAGACTTTATTTTACTTAATATATCTTTTCTTATCTGAGGAATAGTTATAATTAAAATAGATTACAAATTCAAAAGAAGTCTTATGAAGTATAAATACGATAAGAAAAATTAGTTTATTGGAGAATAAAGGAATTTTTGAAACGATTAGCTTTTTCCCGAGGCATATAGTATAACACGAGATTGTATGAATTTTCTAGTGATAACTCGAAACGCTATCACGACGAATTGCATTTACGGTAGATGAGAATTCGCGACTCTCATACAAATTAAACTGTTTAATTTTGTCAGGTGTTCTATATGTTTCAACGCAGATAATTGTTTTGACGTTCACGTTATGTATCGCGGGTGCAATAAATTGACACGTCAATCTTGATACCTAGTTACTATTGAACTACTACACGTACTTCGTCGAGAAATATCATCGAGCTACTAACTGATCGATAGAATTACGAAACCGGCTAGTGGTTGTGCGAAATCATGCTCTGCTATCACGTGTTTCGTGCAGTTCGAATTATTGAAATGCGTCCAAAAATACATTCACCATTCGATAGAAATTAAAATATAAAGTGTCCAGCAATTTAGCTAATCTTTTCATCTACGATCTTCTTTTCTAAAAAGCATATTTCTCCCTGCCAAAGGATATAAGAGGATATAATGAAACTGTTATAATTATGGTTGGAAAAAATAAACAGAAAATTCTACGATTGACCGTCCATACATCATATAATTTACAAGTCGAACACACATTCATACATCGCAATTTAATTATTTTGTTTGTTTAATACTATCTTACCTTATTTCTGCACCACTATATTAGTAATCCTATTTATATATTGTAGTTGTTGGTTCCCAGCTTCCAAATCAAAATAAAAAATAGATAATCAATTACAATTTTTATTTTAAAAGAAAATTTCAAATTTACAATTCCAGCGGTAGATAGTTAATAGTCTCCTGACGTGTAGTCAGAAGATTAATAATAGCTTAGCACAGTAACGTTATATTACAACATTTGTATACGTCATTTATCTCAATTTATCTCGTCACATAAGCTGTAGTAAGCTGTAACATTATCATTACATTAGCATACGAAGAAAAAGATTAAATACAACATAACAAATATCCAAGAAAGAGCCACTTATACAACTTATACAAATATTCACATAATTTTTCTTATTATTACTTATGGTAATTCGAGGTAGACGAGGAACCCTCCTAATTATTTGTTATTATTTCTTCTGTTACTTTTTGCTGAATATGGAAACCTTGATCTCATTTTATTACCAACTTTGTTATAATTTATAGATTATATTATATATATATATGTCATAGACAAATACAACGTACATCCTTACGTAATATACGAATATAATGTTTTGTACTATCTACAAAGGCAACTTGTAACCGCCTGTACATGCAGAAGTCTCACTGTACTGTAAAACAATAAAGGAAAACAGCGAAACAAAGAAAACAATGCTAGCGCGAGGGTGAAAACTAAAATTCGAATTTACGTAACATGAGAATACAGACGGGGATTCCCGTTCCTGGATATTTCGAGTTTCTCTTGCAGCGTGTCAAAGTTTGCTTGCGTTTGAAAAATTTCAAGCTCGTTCGAACCTGAAACTTTCCAACGTTAGAGTCCTCGACGATAAAAAAAAAGACATGTTTTTCCAAGAAGATACTCGAATATAAAAGAAAACTTTCTGCTGAATTGGAAATCTCGAAAGTCGTACGAAATTCGTCGTACAAATTTTATATGAAGTTGAACAACTTTTAATTTATGTCATAAGAAAAAATGTATGAATGAAAAGAAAAGAGAAAGTTCGCGTGCTTCAGAGCCGTAACATCGTTCGGATGATCCCCGTAAGCCATTTTCCTCCAAAAGAAATAAATTAGAAACGACTGTTCCGCGATTCGATCCTTAGATTTCTGCGTAGCACGCGTTCCCTGGCGCGTCTCTGTCGATTTATCGGCCGATAAAATTTTATCTTCGACCCACGTACATATAAACCGACGACGACTACGCTTGCCAATGCGCCAGGTTTACACGATTGGAGTCCTCACGAACTTGCATCATGCTGACTCGGTAGCTGTCGCAAAGTACCAATTTTTCTTCACGTTAGAACAGAAGACCTTAACACTTTGACGATAAAGCAATTGACGTTTCAATCAAAAATATTGTTGCAATGCGAATACATCAATTTTTAAGTGTGAATATTTTAATTTTAAAACAGTACATTGTGCATATTTCGATTTGAAAACGGAACATTGCGTGATCGTTTCAATTCTAAAATATTGGAATGTGAATATTTCAAATTCAACGCATTGTAAAGTGAATATTTAAAATTTACAAAGTTGCAATGTGGATATTTCAATTTTACGACATTCTAATGTGAGTATTCCAATTTTACAACATAGTAATGTAAATATTTGTATTTTTAGACATTTCCAAGTGAATATTAAAAATTTTCAATATTACAATCTAGACATTTCAGTTTCACGATATTCCAGTATGAACATTCCAATTTCACAATATTACAACGTGAACGTTTCAATTTAGAAATATTGCAAGGCAAATATTTCAATTCTTAAGCATCGCAAAGCGTATATTTACAATTTTCACAATTGCAATTTGAATATTTCAATTATACAATGTTCTACTTTGACTGTTGCAATTGTAGAATATCGCAATGTGAATATTTTGCATCAAATATGAATTGAATTTCCCTGATATGTAACGTAAGCTTTCAGTACGTCAATTGACGTGACCCAAACAGTGAAACGTTAATAGATGCAAAAAGAGTCACGAACATAAATCATATACTGAGATATTTTCACGACTTCAGAAACACGTCACACTATGTTAAAGTAGAGCCATATTCCAGATGGAAGATTTTACTGGTAAGTAATTTGAAAATGGAAGCAGGGAACACTAATTAATTTTACTAACGAGAGTTGTGGAAGAAGGAAGTGCAAAAAGAATAGAAGAGTACGAGATAAGAGTTTATACAAGAGGTGTGAATAGAAAGGATGACGTAGCCGATCCGGAGAGAACGTCCGCCCCAAGCTCAAATGTAATCCTTCGCTTGACTAATAGATTTTTAATTACGGGAAGAGACCAATCTGTGACTAGAAGAGTATAACACTTGTAAGATGAGGCAGAGACATTAACAAGGTGTCATACAGCGACACGGAGGACCTATATACATATATACTGTCATATATGCTATTAACGCTTTATTTCAAGTCATAAAATCTTAATGAAAGAAAAACGAAAAGTAATATTATAGATGACACTGAAACAAATTCAATGATGTTATATAAGAATGCTTATCTGTAATAATATGTTTAGAAAATCATTCCTACTGAGCTTCGTAATTATTAAAATAAGTACATTGCACAGGGACTACGAAATGTATATGCGGATTCTCTTATTATCTAATGAAACGAGTTTTTACCAGGCTTCACATTTCATTTTCATAGCATAAAATGTATGTAGTCGTACAAAAGTACTCCTAACTGAATGATATAAAATTTAATATACGAGGACTTAATTAATTAATATGCAAGTGTTATATGTAATAAAAACAATATTGTGCAAATATTTTTTGCAGTCACTGTATACATCTTAAAAACAAATCGTTGAAATATTTTGTTGGCCAATTTAACTAAATTCAAGTGGCGATACAACATGATAACAACGTTTCTGTCCGTACAGGTCGTTTGGACAGAGGCAAAAAAGAATCTAACAAATCGCTGTTCTTGCTGATGCATGCTCGTTGGTGGAGCAGTGACGATATATTTTCCCAACTTAAAAGACTTGACAACGTTTTCACAGAAAGTACCGGTCGCGTCCATAGAAGTCGAACGAACGTCAACGTGATTAATTGCACGCTGACCAACACAGGAGAAAGTAACCGCTGCTGCAGAGACTCCGAAACCAACTATCGATCCATGTTAAGCAGTCGACAGCCACTGTCGTTGCTCGCGCTGCGAGAGCCCCGACCGGCCATTAAACCCGGCAACTTTTTATCCATCGGGCTCGCTCTGTTTCGACGGGGTTTCTTTTTGCGTTTCACGCGGCAAAGTGGACTCTCAAGCTGGATGCACGTATCCGACAGAATGAACCACGTAGGATTCGTGCATTTCTGTTAACGTCCTTACTTGTGCACAACGTTGTAGCATAATTTCGTATTATTTATCCTGAGGCGAGAAAAGCGTTGAGAATTATTGTGAATTTTTATTATCTATCTCAGGAGGTTCGTGCATTTATGGGAAATTTAGAGGTGCAAAATATACACAAAAATTGCTTTCATCATGGGATTTGTTTTTGTGTGCGTGCGGGCTTGTGACACAGTTATATGTAATGATTATACGAATTCAGAAGAGTATTGAGGATTACTGTAAATTTTTATTATCTGTTTGCGAAGGTTTATCCATTTATGGGAAATTCAGAGGTACAAGAATACACAGAATTTCTTTCTCAGCGTGATTTCTTTTTATGTACGTTCTTTCAACATAATTACGCACAGGTATCGCTGCGTTCACGGAGGACGGAAATAAAAAAGTGGAAATAGCGTTAGATGGAAATTATGAATGGACAGTTTTCCTACAAGAATAAAAATTATAATTGATTGCAGTTTCTCGCGCTTATTTAAAACCTAGAAATTAACGAACGTAAAAGAAATAGTATGCTTTTGTAAATTTATTGCAATAATTTGAATAATCTTGTATTTAAGTGTACAGAAATTTCAGTGTTTTATTGTCGACGAAAAAATTGTAAATTTATACGTTAACTATATATCGTTTCGTTAAATTGATTTTTTACCATTATATCGATGCAATATCAAGGAATAAATTCAATTTAAAAATCGAGGGACAGACGAGACTTAAGTGACGAACGTGGAAGTGTCCCTCTATTTAGAATACTTTTAAGAAAATCCAAGCTGCTAGTGCAAAGCACGAGACAAAGTTTAATTCGCGTTTCTGCAGATCATCATTCCCTTGGTTGTTTACAAGCGTGGACCTACCGCATTCAGAGGATCGCGAAGCTCCTCGAGCCCGATTGAATGAGTTTAACCGGGTGTAAAGTAGTGTCTGTCGGTCGTTTTCCTTTTCATCGTGGGCGCGGTGAAACGGAAGTTGCTCGAAACTTGTTGCGTCGACAAGCCGAAGCCCTCGCTTTCCAGGAGTTGTCTGATGAAAGGAGACGAGTCGCTTTGGAAAACGAAGAACAAGAGCCTGTCCCCAAAGGAGTCTACGTTTTACGAAAAATACCTCGTCAAATTGAAAAGAAAAAGCATAGTACAATTATTATTAAGTCTCTACCGTCTAAGTCTATCATTTTTGACGAATTTTACCACCAAGTTTCGTAATTGAATAGTTGCGACGATGGAAGTTTCTCGCGAGAATCGAACAAAATTGGCGAAATTTTGAGGTTTTATATCTATCAGATAATTTCGAAACCAAAATAAAAAGATGGCTTGATCCATTGATAGTTCGAGATTATAATATGAGGATTTCTCCACGTAAAAAAAAAAAAAAAAAAGTTCGGGATTATAATAAGCATTTCCGTTTGAATATTCTTCTACGTCTTTGCATATTGTACATTTTTACACAAAATAAGTGTAAAAGAGCTGCAGTTTAATAATAGATGTGAAAACATATGTTACACAAATTTTAATTCCTCGTAATAAGTTGTGTTATTGTTTAAACGCATTTCAGTGTGAAAATTGATCATACCAACTTCAAATCCAAATCACTTCGTTTTTCCTATAAATATTACAGATATGTAATAGAACTTTCCACGGAATGTTACATTTTGGAGAATTGTATGTAATAGACGTAAGAACAAAAAGATCACTGTAAATCCATGAATCGAACAATAAAATTTAAAGCATGCGGACCGACGCGTGCAGAAGAATTTCTAGGATAAGAAAACTAATGGGTTAACCCTCTATCTTCGTATAGATAACAACGTAGTTAAAAATGGACAAAATCGAAAACATCGAGTACAATAGCGATTGATTCGTCGTAGAATGGCCTAATACCGATTAACCAACGGTCAAATCGATTAAATTCTGCGGCAGAAAGTTTCGAATCCCCTTTTTCGAATGTCAAGAATTTGGAATTTTTTCAGAGAATTAGGAAAAGAATACGAAGTGGGAAGGAGAACAGAAACGATGATTTTGTATAATAGATTCTCAGGAAACGAATATGGAAGTAATAACGCCATGAATGTTGAATACCAAATAGATGACGTGAAAGCGAAACCTTTGGTCTATCGAATATCGATGCTGAACTACTTTATTGTAATACATTTTCAATGGTAGGTTAACCCGTTACGCGATTCATATAGCTTGTGATCGATTAAGAACGTACGCAAGATATGTCATTACTTTCTAGAAACTCTTTCAAAATAGGTGAAAAACTCTCTTTCTATCACTTGGTAGAATGAGCTGTAAGATAGCAATTAACCAAATGATATATGTATTTGTTTTCGAAAAGTCTCAGATTTCAGTGCGTTATGTCGATTATACGAAATCATCCAGAAAAGATGCGTTTTTTTATTAATAACGAATAAAAAATCATTTTTCTCGCTGATTAAAAAAAAATTCGATACAAGAGGGAAACTTTCCCGAATCTTTTCTTTCAATGAAATATCGGAGAAATTATAAAAAGGAGCCTGAAAATTTAATAAACCTCGTTGACCAATAAACTCCAAGTAAGAGACCCTAATAAAACTGATATGTCGTCTAAATCCATGTAATGAACGCGCAAGCTCCGATGATCCAATAAAACCGCAATTAACTCTTTTACGATACGACAGTGGAGAGAGTGTACGGTTTACAAACTCGGCCATGGAACTGCACCCTGAATCCAATACAAATTAGCCTCCTAATTACTCTCATTAATAACGATATTCAACGATCCTTTCAGGCCACCCGACGGCGTGGTACAAAAAAGCCTTGCGATCGTTCGATAAAAAGCTGCACAGACGTGGATTAAGCCTCCGGCACTGAATTCACTGGTAATGAAGCACAAGTTCGACGCCAAGTGGCGATCACTTCAGGAGCTTCCACCTCCTTTTCGTCTCGATCCATTGCATCACGTAAATATTTATCGATGGTTTATTAATCGCACAAATTATATTTTTGAAACGAAGCGCATTACGTTATGGATTTGACGGACGTGTATATACTAAAAGATGCAATTAACCACACGTATAATACAGAGATGAGAAGATGGTTAGTCAAAGGAATGCGCATGAAATTGGTTATTGGTTATTGGGTTGGACTGATAGATCCAACACGATCGCGAAGATAGATGATCATGTGAACAATAGAGAGTGCTTGCCTTAAACACTTCTCCAAATTAAAAAAATTATAAGTATATAAGAAGTAATATCTTGGTTTGAGTGATTTTCGATAGGAATAGCCATTATACAATACATTTTCTTGCTTACCTGTGACCATTATCGATGGAAATTGATGTTGGTTACAAATTACCATTATAGGTGATGAGGACATTTTTTGGTCATTGGTAACCGATATTGGTAACCGGAAATTGGTTTTGGTTACCGATAACTATTATCGATGACGCAATTTGTCGTTTTGCAACGATACGATATATACTGGTTTATATATTTACGTGATATATACTATTATGTACTTTTGCTGAGATACGAAATATACTACGATGTAGCGCGATAGTACAGAAATAAGTACGATACTATATAACAGCATTTGTTTTATTAAAATTGATTACTTTGCCACTAATTCTTTTGTCGTCGACAAAGATTAGAGACATCCGTGGCAAATTTAATTAACGTTTGAAGCACGACATGTGGATCGATCAGCGTAACGTTATACTCGTAGTTCTTTCAATAATATATTTATTACTGCTACATTGGGTGCGACTGTTCCGTCGCAGTGAAATACGTGTCGGACGTGTCCCGACTTTGAAGAGCGAGAAACAAATTGAAGCGTCAGAAAAGACCCAATACGAAGTCGGTCACGAATGAAGTTATAACAAGTCCAAAAATGAAACCGCGCACAAAGTATGTGCACATTCGTATAATTTACAATTTTACGGTAGTAACACCTTACGCGGTATATGTATAAGCTTTTCATCGTAAACATAAAATCGCATCTTCTAAATCTGAACGAATAAACCCATTTTCCTAGGAACCTTTACTCGACCATCGTGAGGTGATACTTCTCTATAAAAGTGCAAACAAAATCGCGTGCAAGTGAGCAAGGTGACAAAAGAGGAGCGATAGAATCGTGGTTGATCGAACCGTTTCCGGGTTAAAATCGCGACGATAGTCGCAAACAGAATGGAGACGATCGTGAAGAAGAAGCCGCGAATATCGCCGTTTCGCTTTATGAAAGCTTTTTGCAGACAGAAATTTGGCGCATCCTTCGGAACGTTGCTACAATATTCTCAGAATCGATGGATTTTCGGGTTTCCTGTAATGCTAATGCCCCAATAGTTGATTTTCGCCACTGTTCGACGTTCGCCGGTGGATAACAAACGAAATAAAGAAGGAGCGTGCGAAAGTCACAAGATAAACACGAATGGAGATAAAACGGATCGTGATCTTTGAGAACAACTGCAACTCGTCCGTACGGAGAACTTCTCCCTCTAAACTGCTTAGCGACGATCTTGTCGACGTTCGACTTTTGCCAAGGATTATCTTGAAGAAGCAGCGAGAACGTTATCCACGGCGCCGGCGAAACGAAGTTTGACATTGGAATTATCTCGAAGCTCCCTTTCTTAATTGTATTCTCTATTCGTCGGAATAGTGCGTATACAGCGTAAGAGAGATAAATTGCGCGAGAATAAATGTAAATGACAATTTGAAATGTTATCTGAGATCTTTGAGCAACACTCGTCAATTTTTCGAGTTACCTGTAAATAAGATTTGAATTGGAAACTCTAAATCATTATTGGATGAAAGTTACTTGGAATGAAGAAAGAAGATTGTTAAGGTTATTTGATGTATGTGGAATCAAAGAAACGCGTGGGTAAATTGTAAGGTATTGTAAGTATATATATATATATTGTGAATATTAAAGTACAAAGTGTGGAATACAATGTAAGCTGGTCCAGATCCGCACGCTAGCAATGTTACCCTGAGACTAAAAGAACCCTGAAGCCAACGTCGCACATGTACCGCTTATGGTCTGTCATCGACGCATTCTTTTGTCTATGCGCTGTCGATGGCCTCAGCGCTTGAGAAAACCGAAGACCAGATGTAGAGTTTTCTTAGAAATGGCGATCACTTCAACAAAGATGATAGATAATTTTTACTTATTCGATAATTACAAATCTTATTAAATAACGACACGAAAGATATGAAACGTCGTACCTGTTATATTTAAATCGATGAAAGTGCATAGAAATGAAATAATAGAAAGTGAAGATCTCTGAATGATGTTTGAATCGGAACTCAATATCTATTAAAGAGTTTGATACTCAAACGATGCTAATTTGCTCCTTAATTTATCCCGTCTAAGGAGAGAAATTGCCTCAAACAAAGCAAAGAACTGGCGTTAATCCAAACGGACGCATACCTAGTTTCACCAATAATTATCAATTTCCCCATGAATTTCCACGTCAAAGAAGAAACAATAAAAGGAGGATTTCCAACGCTCCATTTTCTAATAATATAATATTAAAACAATCCGTCGACCGTTAAAATAGGATGGACACTCGGCGGTTCTACGCATATCCCACCGTCTGCCATGTAATTACGCCAGCTACCTTCGAGCCAACTTCTCCATGCATACTGGTGTAAGAGCGCCGATGGCTGACTCAGAAATTAAACGTGTAATTCGATCTGTTCTATTGGGAATACTATGACCTGCATCTGTGTGCCATGAAATATATTACAGGAAGAAATAGGGAGAAGATAAGCGAGAGAATAAGATTTATCTTGTAAATCACATATTACCAAAACTTAATTTGAACGATGAGATCTCCTTGAAAAAAATTTGCTTTTTTTATCCTTATGTAATATATAATGATATATATAACAATATATAATATTCTTTTTTATTCTTAAACTTTTGAAACAAAATCTTTTGGCCTAATAAACTGTTTCTTCTTTTAGAGTGTTACATATTAAGTACACTTTTTCCAACAAAATTAAAAATTTAACAAAGCCGTATCACATATTACTTCTGCAATCTTCAATTACGAACTGGCCTGAAATCTTGCAGAAGCGATCTCTCTACGTAGAGCGGACCAGCGATCATTTACGAGGAGGTTCGATCTAGTGGAGCACCAGGCCAGATCACGCGGTTCGTCGCATCTCTATCTACTGTGCTTTCATGGTTGTTGGTCGGTCAGCGCGGGACAACCACCGAAAATTCCAATATCCGTGTCTGCGCGCAGCCCTCTGTCGTATTTTACACGGCGCACGTGAAAAAAATTGGTTCATCGATGTCGCGTCGCTGGGGAAAGATGTCCGGTATTATTTTCATCGTACTGGCAACGTGTTGCGGAAATATGCCAAATGTATCCGCGCCCGTGCCTCAGTCGACGATAACCCTTCGTTCCAATGCCATCGATATGGAAGGTGCGCCCGAATCTTTCGAAACCTTTGCTGAAATAGCATCGACAACGGCCGATAACGAATTACAAGTGTGCTTATCGTTTGCCGTATTTTATAGCTAACGCGAATTCCAAACTGGATCCTGAATACGTGACCCAGTAACGACCAGCGAGATTGCTGAAATCGAATACGATTTGTGACGAAATAATTATTATTTGTTTTAATACTGGAATCGCTGAAATCGTCGAAATAAACAATTCGGGATTTTTCAAAGAAATGTTGCAATTTCACAACAGTACATTTTTAGAGGTTTGAATGGACTTGTAAAATTTATGGAAAAGTTGCTTTTTCTGATTGTATATTTTTTTTATGTGCTTTTCACTTTGATGTTTTTTAGTACGAATTTTATATCGTGGTTGTTTGTACTAATCGTAATGTTGTCGTGGTTAAATAATATTCGTTGACAAAGGAAAATGAATTCGTATTCGTATTTGTATATGAATAAGTAAATAATCTCGATTATTTTTCCATAACGAATAACATATCTTTGATGTAACTGGAGAAGTAGAATTCTAGAAATATTAATAAATGCGCTTGCGGTGTCTGGTTCAAATTTATTCAGTCAGTTTATTCTACTCTGTTCCTAGCGATGAAGAAATCTTTTTGATACTCGAAAATACTTCGTTTTTAATTCATTTATTTATTCCTGTATATTCTCTCGGAGATTTTGTTCAGAATTATTCTTTAAACGTCGAGATCGCCACTCTACATCGGATTATTTTTATTATTTGCATCAGATTATAATTTTCTATTAAATTTAAATTCTTCCGATTATATGCTGAGTATTTTTCTTATATAACACGTTCGGTGAATTTCTAGCTAGTGTGGAGTTTGAACTGGATGCTCCAATAATAACAGATGAGATTGGAGAAATCGAATGCGATTTGTGCTGAAATAATTATACATTTTAATGTCGTAACGCTTTACCAACATTCACCAATTATGAGTTCACTAATTAATGGCAATTTGTTCGGTCACATAGCCGTACGGGACCGGCATGAGAATATATAATGAAGTCTTCAAATAGAATAGAAATTTCGAAATAACCAGTCATTTCAATAAATTCTTACGTAGATCTCAACGTTCGATGACTCTAATCCAGTACACAAAAACTCTGTACTTTGTGCGTCTATAATCATCTTCGACGTATAGCGATCGTTGAACATTGGACGACTACAGTCACCTTTAATAAAAGATTAGATTGCCGCAAGAATATTTACATATCCGTAAAATTAAAGTAAGAAAATCACAACCCTAGCAAAATTCAACACAGCGAATCAATAAACTTTAAGAAAAAAAAAGAAGTGATTTTTTGAACTTGAACATGCAAGAAGGAAACACGAATTGTTGCTTCTGATACAAACAAGAGGAGCCGATGCAGTTCAGTCCTCAAAACTTTTATAGTACAAACGATTTCGAGTTAACAAAGGTAAGTAAAGCCATACGTATCTGGCTAGCTATTCTTTTCAACTTTCCTGTAAGGGGGATCGTAACGACGTGCGCATATTTCTGTTCGAAATTGTACACAGTGCGAGAAAAGAGACACGTGCAGCAGTCTCGCGACCTGGGATTATTGCGATTGTTCTGTAGCGGCGTATAAATACGTTTTGTACGGTTTCTTTCATGCAACAAGCAAGCGTATTTCACAACCGCATGGTGATATTCATACATTTGTGTTACGAACAAGGAACTACTCTGGAACTTCGTTCTCGGTCTTCCATACAAAGTATACTCGTATTCTGTTTCGTCCTCTTTTTCTTTTTTTTTTTTCTTTTTTCATCCTCCGAACGTAATTCATATTGTGAAGGACACTAAAAGGATTCTCAACGATAAAGGACAAACACACGGTTTTAGCTCTTTCGGCGGAGATTAGAAAGAGCTTTAGAAACGCGTACGATGCGATCAACGTGAAAATCGAAACTAAACACAGCGATTAAATGATGTAATTGGAACATTAACTTGCTGATAGAATATGTATTTCGGCGAGCAACAGAAATATATAGAACGCGTATCCAATAATCAATTGAACGAATTGTCGCTATGTTCGAAGCATTGTTGCACAAGAACTGAATAGTAAATTTATGAAAATTTATATATAAATGAGAATTTTAATTGAAATATTATTGAAGAATGTAAGCAAAGTAATTTACATATTGTGTTAACGAGGTGAAAAAATGTATAGAGGCATATGAATCAACGGAAGATTTGGATCGGAGAGATTCATATTGTTGAACCTTGGAGTACCAACGTTGTTTTGGTTTGCAAGGTTCAAAGGTAAACGAACTCCGGACAAAACATTATCGCCGTTATTTGTAATCGTCTACCGGAATTACATTCGAACTTTTTATAATACCACTGGTTGATACAAATAGACGAACATGCTCTCTAGGACAGTCAGTATAGCGCGTCATTATAGCGAATCATTATAGCGAGTATTTATAGCGAATCAGACAGTCGAATAACGAGCGTACATTTGAACAGTAGCATTGAACGAGCGACGATTACGACCGGCATACACTATCTCTGTACTTGTATTTAAATTGATTTTAATATACACTGACTATTACAATTTTATCACTCGTCTCTTTAATAAACCAACGCATATAATACAATTCACTTCAAATGTATTAAAATAGTAGATACTTCACAGTCTACAAAATTTCTTTAAAGAAAAGATTGGTAAAATGGTAGGACCCAGATAATAGCGAGAAGTAGCGAAAAAAAGTATTAACTTTTTCGAGAAGGGAGTATGCAGTAATAATATCTATAGAAATAAAATTAATGTCTTGTTAAATAATCTATGCTCCGTTCCTTTTACGGTAACTTTCTAATATTTATGAGCTTCGCAATTAGAAACACCTACGTAATTTTACTAATTGCGAAAATACAAATTCTGAAAGCACCTTTCACGAACACAATGTTAAAAACACAGAACTCAGTAATATAAATTATCTGGAAGGAAATCGCGAATGAAACATTGCCTCAGTAGAACGTTTACTTTTAGTGGGTTAACTGTATCCATTCCGCAGCAGCGTAAAAACAATACACTATACACATATTGCGGTGCACCATGACGAAGTAAATCTCGTTAAAACGGCAGAGAAGAGAGTGGCTTCGCTATTATCAACGGAAAGATCAAGATTAATGAATTCCATCGGATACGGATAAGGTATCTAAGCTTAATACGAAGTCGGACTCGTATATCTTTGCAATCGGCCGCAAAGACTAGGTGCTCGAATCGATAACCAGTCGAATGGATGGCGGCGAATTGGGACCGGTTTGCATGCAACGCGAAACCGCGATCGAACAAACTTTGTGATTCATTGTAGCCCAATTAAACACTCTGTTGAACCGTGAATTTGAACCTGCACCTCTATCGTCCCTCTATTATACTTTCGCAACTATGTGTCCGTGAATCCATCGCCGCTTTTGTTTCCTCGCCGTATTGTGAAATTTTAAGAAGATTACATCGAGTCAGAAACACGGTACAAGATAGATACAAACGCTTGTTGTACAGAAGTAGGTAACGAAATAAATTTTTCGCCTTCCGCAATGCTTACTGGTCATCAACAAAATGTTAAAAAGAAAGTTTAAATCAAATTTCTATCGCGCTACCAATAATGAGTGAAATAATCTGTTTTTTTAATATTGATCGCTTCAAAATTGTTCATAATCAGATTTCAGCAATTGATACAAGGTAAATTACTTGGGTTATTAAGTTCGACTCGGAACGACAAAAAAGTATTAATTTGTAATTGTTCTGGCTACAAATAATCGCAACTTACACCACTATAGCGCATGAGTATCATATTGTCGGACACGTATCGTATACGTGTATCACAATACACGTAGCGTGGTATGAAACAGCCTTTTTATTGTAGCCGATGCAAGCCCCAACCTCGTCCCGTTTGCATTTTCCAATTTCGTTCGCATCTCTAGCCACTTCTCACTTTCACGAAAAAATCCTCACCGTTTCCCCCAATCCGAATTTCTCCATCTTCTCCTTCAACCCCTGGAATCCATCCCAGACGAGTCAACGTCTGCTCTACGTTCTCGTTTCGGCTGCCTCGTTGGAAGCAAACCGCTCCAGGCCTTGGACGTATCCCCAGTCTGTCTTACTTTTTATGCTTGCTCACCTCTCTCTTTCCCGCTTCTTTCCTTTCGTTTTCCTTTTCGTTTCAGTTCCTTCGTGTCTATCTTCTTATTCGACTCTCGGCCCAACTCGGCATTTCTAGTAGTTTCTACCTTTCCGTCGTGTCCCTCGATTCAACGTACGATACACACTGGACAAATTGTCGGAAAACACCTTTCCAATGGCAATAAATCTGTGATGGATTTTGTATCGTATATACGTATTGTGTGTATCATATGTTTTGTATTGTTATTGTATGTATACATATTATATGTATGTATGTATGTATGTATTGACATGTATTGACGATGCATAGTAACAAATTACAATACACTAATATTATTTATTATATGTAAATTATTATATGTAAGTAATTATAAGTACTATAGATTGTAGCTTAACCGTTCTTTATGGGACCGAACCCCTGGTCAGATAAACGAATGATCAATTAATCCAAAAATATGTACTAATTATTTATCGACCGATCATGGAAAAAGTGTACGCGTGTGTATATCTATAAAAAGTACATTTAATCGGAAACTAATGACCAGGGAGTGTGTCAATGATTTTTCTCCTGGTCGATCGTTTTCATCCCAACAAAAATATGATAAATCAAGAGTGGATAACCGGCAGTTTGCTGTACGTATATTAAACACCGTACAGTAATAAATTAATTGATATATACACAAGTGTTTATATTATGTTGAACAATAGATAGCCAAGAACGATTTGCTACTTATGGTATAGTGTCGCAATTCGAAAAATGAAACTTTTTTACGTGGTCTTATATCGACAACAATTATACAATCAAAGTGGAATAATGAAAATAAACGGGTATATATATAGACACCAGGTAAAGCATAATATTAATTTTCCTTGCCCCTTCCGTTCCCTCCTTGTTTTTTGTGTTCCTTCGTGTCCATTCTTTTATTCCGATTCTCGTTTCGTTCTAGCCCACAACTTGCAATCCTCCATAGTCTCTCTCCTTCCATCGTGCGATACACAGCGGGTAAACTATCGGAAAATACTTGCATCACCACGACGAGTCTCATTTGTTGGTTGTGGTGGCCCCGAGCTGTAGATAGGTGGCCACCCAACAACGCCGCGCTATAGCTTTCTGTATCCCATTATAAAGTTGCTCGGCTGTTATATCGTTAACCATGCTGCAACGTTAGCTTCGCCGACACGTCGACCTGTCTTCCTTCTCTCGTCCTTCCGGGCTAAATACCATCGCTTACCATCGCTCCAACGTTCGCGATTAATCCGTAGGCGTCTTTTTTTCTATTTTTCACGCTGGTGTAAAAGGTCGCATCGACTAATTACCCGAGAGTCAACGACCGGACCGATTTCACGCTTATGCGACAGTGAACGAGTTAACCTTTGGAGCCGCGCGTTTCGAAGGCGATTCCAAGGATGATTGCTTGAATTATTTAGCTATTATACAGGGTGAGACTCCGGAAGAAGAAGCTTCTTTTCCGCTGGTCGGATATTACTGCGACATCAAAGGTGATAATGGCTTGCTACATGGTATATTTTAGAAGTTTTGTTTTCTCTTATCTTAGTATTAGACTGTGGATTTATATGAAACTTTGTATTTTTATGAAGAAAACTGAAGAATCTACATAGTAATTCGTGTCACCTATCGAAAATTATGACTCACTTTGGATATTTTATAACTCTTTGTATATTATAGTATAGGCACCCTATACATTTTGAATCTTCAAATTCCGCAAAACTTCATACATGACGTGATCGATAATTTTCTCCTCTTCGAATCTCTAGGGAAGGCATCAGTCTGTATGTTCGTACTAGGCAAGGTACTATACTCGTTCCTTACTCGGTAAATCTAGCGACAATGTTTCTAGAATGTCTTTACAATGAGTCGTTAGCCTCCACGTTTCGCTTGGCTAGCAGCCAGACTTTGCGGTAAATATGGGAATTATGAGGCTAGTTGCACAGCAGGAAACATTATAATGAAAAAAGATATTCAAAATGTTTTATATAACTAATACGATATGGACATAAAAGTTTTCTACGGTAAATGTATATATACCCTCGTGAATTAGTGTAAATAAAAATATTCTCGTTGGTCTAATTGCATAATTTCCAAGTAGCAATTTCA
Organism: Bombus fervidus; assembly: GCF_041682495.2. NCBI lineage: Eukaryota > Metazoa > Arthropoda > Insecta > Hymenoptera > Apidae > Bombus > Bombus fervidus. The sequence goes on from NC_091527.1 coordinate 1,731,705, forward strand.
AGAAGGAGAAGATAAAAGTGTTTCAATTTCAAAGTGTAGAAACTAAACGTTTGAAAAGAAAGGAAACGCATGTTACGTCTGCATCAATTTTTGCGTTATATTTTTAGGGCGATTCGAAAGATATCTAGAATTTTTGAGTAATTACACGGAAAAAGGTGTACTCATTCTTTGATCGTTAGATCAAGCGACAATGCCTCTATCTTGAGTCGTTAACCCTAATGTTTTGCTTGGTTGAGTGCCAGACTTTGCAATGAATATGGGGATAGTAGCGTTAAGTGTTCGGTAGGAAACGTTATAATGAAAACGAGAATAACAGTGGCCGGTTTTTAGAGGTGGAAAGCTGATGCAAGCCAGTACGCTGCTGTGGCTCCATATATGCATATAAATGATCTGTAATATGCAACGACGCTGAATAGAATAATAGGAGAGGCAGTATGCAGGGGATATGAATGGTGGAAAATCGTCCGGAAAGCCACGTCCCGAGTATTACGAGCGTTGTACAGTACAACTCGCTGTTTAGGGGATTTGCGTATTACTATGGTGGAATTTTGTCACAAATTCTAGATAAGATGTAAATAAGACATATGGTGGAAAAATTGAAAATAAATTCATTATTATGTATTCAGTATTATTTGACAAAAATTGATATGAACTTAAGATATTAGATTAGATACAAAATAATAACGTACGTTTCTCGTAAATTAACAATTCGTTCAATGTTTCAAAAATTGAGTCCTTTCGCGCATTTTTCTCAAACAAATATTTTAAACTACCATAAAAATTACAAAAAAAAAAAAAAAAAAAAAACGAATTCTAGACACCCTTAAAATATTGAAATCTTACGGCAGTGAAGGCAAAGTTTGCGATGTTTCTCACGTAATCGTTGAGCTAGACTTTCACCTAAAAGTCTTTCCGATAAATCCGTCAATGTTGACCGTGTCGCACGAGTAGTTTCGCTAACGTGGATTATTCGCAAGGATAACCAAGGGTACAATACAAGTTACATTTTTCATACGGATTTTTTCAACACGGCAAACTTTAAGAAAATTTTGATCTTATAAACGGTTACGTATATTATAGATGCGTACATACATATGATTCGCACAGAAGGCAAACTAATCAATCGAAATAAATCGTTTGATTTCTGAAAAGTTGAACTCCAACAGCGTAACTTTGGTATCAAAATTGAGAAACTTAGAGACCGTAGAATTAATCAATTTGTGTAATTGAAGAAACTGCTGGGAAAGTTGAAAATTGTCCTTTATCTTGAAAATACAAGTAACATGTTCATATTTATAATATTAAACTGTGAAATACAAACTTATCGAAGTAACCGTAAATCGCAAACCGGAAAATTGTGTGCTCTTGAAGAATGCTAGAAAAGTTCCGTCATTACTTAAACGATGACACAACATTTTCTTATATCCCACAGCTATTGGAAAAAATTTAATGATCAAAGTTGGCCCCTTCTCGTTCAAGATAATCGAACAATCAGACCTCTGCTTTCGGAGATTATCTTTAAATTAATCGCTCACAATATTTCTAAAGAACACAAAAGCGACGAACGTGCCATACCGAAAGACTCAATAATAATTTAAATCACTAAAGACACATTGATATAATGACAATTGTCTAAAGATATTTTTAATGCGATAAAAATCAAATTAACTGAAAAGGGGAAGTTTGACAACTTGGTAATTCAAAAAAATCTGAAGCTTTGCAAAAATGTAGTTGCCGCGATGTTAATAACGAAAAATTTTTTCTTTCCTATTGGAAATTACAGTCTCGTAAATATTTAAGAAACTATATAAAATAAAAGTTGTAATGTCCTTTGCGGTTTATATCGAGAATGTGAGAAATTGTCAAAAACAAATATTTTTTCAAAATTTATTCCACCAACCGCCGTTCCTTAAAGTTTTATTTTTTTCTTTTATACGTATATCATAGTGTCTTTGAAGAGCTCTTAACGAATATATAAATGATTTGAAACAACAAAATTTTTAAACACACAAGATCGACAGGTGTAATGCTGATCGTGGGCTTATAATATTAAATTATATATATATATAATTTCTTATATTTACAAGTACAGGCATTTGTAGCAATGTTTTTAATATTTTCTAACATCTTTTTATAAAATCTTTATTTACACATTAAACTTCCTTCGATTCAAACCGTACAAACCGTAATATTTATATGTTTGTAAAGAACTTTTCGAAGATTGTGTAATAGTACAAAATAAAACTTAGGGAAGGGTAACATGGGGTAAATTTTTAAAAATTGTTTCTCTAAATTTCTCACATTTCCGATGTAAACCATAAAGAACACCAACTTTTAATTTAACTTTTTTTTCTGTATCTCATATAGTTCCTTAAATATTTACGATAACACGAAAAGTAGAAATTTCTTTGGGGCTGTTTTCACCCTTAAGACCGTTTCCCGGCAGAAAAAGAATCGTTCCGTTACTAGCAGCCCATGTACTACATTTATGCAAAGTTTAAAATTTTTTTCGAATTTTCGAGCTGCCGAGCTTCTCTTGCGAGAAAGGAAACACAAAGGGATAAGAAACAGCTTCAAATTTCGCTAAATAACAACATCGTGTCTCGAAATACAACGCTGAAGATAAAGAAGCCCGCGAGCTGAATCCTCTTAATGAGCGGGCCAACTGACGCAGGAAGTCAGGATCGTTGCTCAATTTTGATGTTAAGTGGAGGACAAAATTAAGCGAGCTGCATTTCAGTTCGCGGGACTAATTAAAACCGTTTTCATGCGTTGGCTGCGCGATCGACTTCCGTTGAGTTTCATTAAATATCGTCTCTAATTATAACGAGAGGGTTGAATTCCCCTGGGAACACCGGGGATATACACTAAGCGACTCTACTGCCAGGATACTGCCGGGATACTGTCGGGAATTATGTCGCAATCAATTACGCTATCCGCAGAATGACGAGGACGATTGAAAATTCGCGTGATTTTCCTTCGATTCCACTGAACCGATCCATTGGACTTCTATCTTTATTTCGTTGGATACCGCTCTTTTTAATTCCGTGTATTATTAAAGATGGTGGAAAATGAAGTTCATAATTGGAATTATTTCTTCTATTTTTTATACAGTATATAAGAAAAATTAGAATTTATCTCTTTAGGAACGAATTTATTCGGGTTAGAGAGAAATAGTCATATTTTTTTACTTTTCAATAAAACAAATAATATAAAAGAGCAATATTTAAAAAAATTTTCTTAAATGTCTGTTAGAGACGAGGTTTCCATTTCTTAATTATACGTAAATTTCTAAACATTTCTGTAGTATCCTATTGATATTTCTTTGTGTTATGACAATCTTCATAAATCGACAAAAATCATAGTCTGGCTATAAACGTATCTTTTCACTTTAAACGTCCTATTGATATTGACGAATATAAAACAATGACCATAAATAAAAATGTCAACCTCGTTTGCTGATATTGATATTGAAATAAAGCTCGGCTGTTATACTGTATCAGTCCCTTCCGCTAATTATTAACGAATAAACGAACGCGAGGTCTGTTAGATTTCCCTGAAGAGGAATATCTTCGTGACGTTGAACGGTTGCAAATTTTAGTCTAATTTTTCTGAACGAAAGATAAGACGCATTTGTATAATGTCGCTCCGCTAAACCGTGGCAACGTCGCGTATAAACGCGTTTACCTGCTCGTTGTGGTGTAAACTGGAAGCCAGGCGTCTAATTACCTGACGCTAATGGCCAAGATGAGCGATCCCAGAGCCGCCGTCATAAATCGAAGTAGGTCGCGTTATAAATAAAGAAAACTCGCCTATTAAAATTCCGTTCGCGGGGAAATATTATTGTATAAAGAGCCGTGGCGCTCTTCGTTATCATTTGAATCGTTACCTTTAACCTGCACGGAAAATCAGAATAACAGGGACAGTCAGGCTAAAACGGAGAAGCTTTTGGTGATTGTTGCCAGAGATATACAAAAATATGCAAGCACTCGCCGAGTCGTAAATATTCATAGAGGGCGTCCGAATTCCTTGCGCCACCGTCCGGAGTTTCACGCCTTCGTTCTCATTTGTATTTGTCACTGATACGTGGTATTAAATGAACCGTTTATGCAACCTAGTGAAATACTACTAGGAATTACCAACTTTTAAAGTGCAACTAAATATACCACGTGAATGATTATGATTAATATTGGAATTACTGAATCGGTCAAAATGTCGAATTGACGGACGGAGATTTCTTGTCTTTGGAATTAGGTACTGAAAACATATGGGATATTATTTAGGCGAAAATATGATTATATACGTATACTCGCTAAAGTATTTAAACATTTATCATAAACTTTTATGTCATGTAAAACTTAAATGCATATTGTACTTACGTGTTTCATCAGAATCACAGGTTTAGACATAAAGTGATATTGAAATAAAAAATTAATACAAATATGCTTATTACGTTCTTCAATTATAATCATATTCCTATATGTGTATCTCGGTAAAAGACATCATTAATTTCGTTACCGTAAAGGTAAACATTTTCACGATTTCTATTTTTCTAGTGTCAAAAATGTTTTCGTTTGAACGATTAACCTCGACTGCCTACGCAATAACATTGTTGTATTTAGACGTTTCAACTCTATGAACGCCTACATCTATGAACACATACAATCTACACGTTTGAATACTCGCGGCTGTATGCAGGTTGGGGAAGGAAAGGAATTGCAGGCCAGACAGATTGATTACAAAATGGACTACATGAATTTATTGGATGCATGACTATGAAGGGACTGCACCTTCTAAATATACAGATACACACAGACCACAGCAATAGAACTTTATCATATGCCAGGTCCATTTGCTACGATCAATGAAATTTGTTAAACGTTTATAAAACGTACACAAACGTTGAAAAGCGTAGTTTCGAAAGTTACCTTTGCATTATATGTGTCTAATTTTTGTAATGAGGCTAAAATCCTAGTCTTATCTACTACGTATCTTTCTACTTTACACTGCCTACTAATAAATATATGTGAACTACGTATAATAAATGATACATAAAAAACATAGATGAAAGCAATTCCTATTGAAAGGATTAATCGAAACCTTGTTCGTGACTCCATGAATAACTACATCACTGACAAAATTATCATTTTCGATCCTCCTCTACGCGATACAGTTTCAATTAGACGATCCTCATTTCTACATCATACAGTCCGACGATAGTTCAAGCGATTAGCCCGAATTTGTACAATACATAACAGAGAATTTTCATCAAGAACACAGTATTCATTCATCGAAAATCCTCTCACTATCTCGCAACAATACGCATTATATCAAAATACATACTCATCTAATCGCTATCGACGCGATAGTTGTTCATCGTACGCATACTGCATTAATTTCGACATCATTCTCGCGCAATGCTATTTATTATCCGAGGTATATTCACAAAAAACGGATCAACCAACCAACCTCAAAATTAGTTTGTACACACGGAGTAATCCCGGTTTACGGCATCTCTAAACGCCTGGCAACCGCTGCAAACGACGTTCAAACGTGCTTCGTTCGTCCATTGCATTCGTACACGTTTCGAAACGTTTTGTCGTCCAATAATACGCGGTTTAAGCGAAATCGGGCGATATCTGACTGGTTAGATCGTGTTTCTCGCTTTAAGTTCTTTGCAAAAATGCGATTTGTGTTGAAATTATACGTTTTAATGATGGATTCGTTCTAGGCATTAAAACAATGAAAGGTTCGTGCATAAAAATTTCGTTCAATGTTTATTTTCCAGGATATAAACAATTTTATTTTATGCTAGAGATATGCATACTAGCATCAGGGAATCAGCTGAACCTTTCTGTTTATCCAATTCATGTTTCTTACTCTAAAATCCACAAACGAAAACAAATGAAACAGAATATGGATAAAGTAGTTTCAGCTGATTCATTGATATCGGTATACTTCTTATTGTAACATGAAATACAGTTGTTTATGACTTATGAAATAAGCCTTATTTCTATGCGCGAACATTTATCACTGCTTTAAAATCTATTTTATAAATATCCCTCGTGTATTTTATTGCACCTTTATATAATCTACATGCTACTAAATCGATTTATTTCTTCTAATACCTCTTTTCTCAACGAATATCTGTCTTCTCGGACATGTTCAATTATGCGAAATTTCAATTAATCTTCTCTACTTCTTGAATCACTTTAATCGTTTAATAATACTTGAAATTTCTTGAACGACCACGAACGACTACAGTCACATTTCAATTCGTCAAGTAACGTACACACTTCGAATCGTCTCATCGTCCAGTAACACGCGGTTTACACGACGGAAACCAGACAACGTCTGGCTAGTTATAGCATGTCCCCTGATTCGAATCCTTTGTTTATAATCCACTTTCGACAAGCTGCGACAAGGCAAAGGCTTTCATAGTCCCGCCACGTTACTGAGGGGTTTATTGCTTTATCCTCGGCGGAAGGGTCGAAAATTCAAGTTTCGAATCGTCTTCCAGGCGATCGTCTCGCGAGCGTTCAAACCATCGTGTCTGCTCGCCTTTACGTTCCTCGTAATTGAACTGCTCGAGAAAGTCGCGCGAGACTGCAGCCAACGTGAACTAAACGGGCAACCCTTATTCGACCCGTGACGTGATCTAGCCGACAATTTTTAGGGGTACACGTAAAGAAAACCCTGATAAACCTTTCGATCTGAAACTTTTTAATCTCGAGTTTAAACGAGACTCAGTAATTTTGAATTCTGTAGTTGGAAAAGAGCGAAAAGTATTTCTTCGATACTTAAATGTTAATAACGCCGCCAACGAGGTTCAGGGTAAAAAGTCACTGATATTTGTAGGTTACAATTAAATTTTCTGCCGGAGATTTTGGCAAGTTTTGTAGTAACGAGGGTGAGTAAAGATTCTATAGACTCGTATGTATCTAACTGGTAATGTAAATACAAGTTTCTCACTGATCCACTTAGATAGTTTTCAGTTAAACAGCTGTCCGAGGGTGTAAGTGCGGATGTTTCGAATTGGTAATTGATCCGACACTTTTAATGAAGAGCTACGGAAGGTGAAGCGAAAGTTCTGAAAAATATTCCTTCATCCCTGTCCGTTTGCATCTTAATGTGTCTTTCGGTCCCATTTGACATCTGATACAATGGTAAAAAATCTATGAAATAGAGAGATAAATCATTAATTTTGGAAATTCTTTTATTAGGGTTTTGCATTCATCGCAAGGAATAAAAAAAAGCGCGTTAAAAAGCTGCAGAAAAATTGTTCTACGAATGGCCGAATAATGTGGTCTTTTATAGGAAAAGTATGTAAAATTGATACAAGGGACGGACGAGGATTAAAAGAAAGAAGCACACTTTCGAATCAATTTTCAAATTGCTATAAATTTATAGTATTCTAACACATACCGCTTTCTCGCTGGTCTCTTCGATTATTAATCGTGTTGTAAATTGACTCTAGAAATCACCGTTTATTACCTGATATATACATAGTCGTTTAAAAAATGGCATTCTATACGCAATCAATCTCATAAAATGGATACTTGAAATGTTACAAACGGTCGATATACTTCAACTTGTTTTAAGAGGCTAATAAAGAACCGAATAGCTGTATTCAGTGTGGAAAAAAGAATCACCCTTGGGAAACGTTATTTACGCGCAATAAAAGAGCGATCGTTATTGTATGGAGCAATGCAATCGACAAGTTTTAGAACCGCGCGTAAAACACATGTGAAGTGATCGAATTGATATGTTTATTTCTTAGTTTTATTAAGAATGTTTATATATGTATCCGGACTGTTTTATACGAATGTTTCTATAATATATATAATACATCAATTTAAGTACAAAATAGTTCAAAATAAATTCCTTCGTCCTGTTGCTGAAGAAAATGAAGACCCTATAATGGTAACCTGTCATAACTATGATCATATACTAACCAGTATTAATCTTACGACTTTAGAGTACAAGAGAAAGGTATTTGATATTTCGTTTGTACGTAAAGCGTTATATGACCCAATAACCTATTCTGACATTATAGAGAAATTTAAAGTTAATGTTTCATCCAAAAACTTACGTCATTCTTAACTATTGCGAGTTGACTATCATCGTACGGTTAAAATATCATTGTACGATTATTTCAGCCGCTTCAGCCATATGATATCAAGTACTTGCCAATAGTGTACATCCACTGATTCTTTCGTGCAACCATCTCGCTTACTTAAACACACCAACAATCTATTATACCGCATCAAGTCCTTTTAGCCAAAACTAGTGTTATTTATTAAATTCCTAATAATTATAATTATCAATTGATTTCTCGCTTACTTGCCTCTCTTTGTATCTTTCCTCTTTCGTATTGCAAATTATAGATTTCCCCGTGAATATAATAAATAAGTAAATAAATAAATAATAACCTTAAAAGAGGAGTAAATAAGAAACTCTTTCTGTAATAACACTTAGGAAAGAATCGATTGTAACAATCGGAATGAAAAAGGATTTGCAATAATACCACGTCTACAGTAATTAATTAGCCCTGTCGCTCGACTGAGCCGTATTATCCGCCCAGCAAGGGGTGACTTTTTTCCAGCTCGCACTCTCTAACGCGTCCATCATCTTCTTTTTCAATTAATACCAACATCGAGAAGGTCCATCATCATACAAGCTGAGAGCCGGATCGCTAGTTTTCTTATCGTTCCCAGGAGCATCCTGTTCTCGATTCTCGTTCGACTCTCGAATTTTAAGGCCTTTCATAGGCCATATAAATCCCTCATGTTCTCGAATGCACACTGGAAACCGTCAACCCCTATCTATATAAAACAGTTTTCGTGAACATGCCACGAAGAAGATAGAGTTGAACGCCTGGACCACTTAATTCTCTCCCTTTCACGAGGAAATTTTCAACCCTCTTCTATGCTCGTTCTACGTTCTAGGTTCTACGTTTTAAGTTCTACGTTCGAAGAAACAAACCCCTCGAATTGCGTTGAGGAGTAAATCTTCGAGGAATCGATTTTTGCTCGTGAAATTTACGTGTGTTGAAAGAAATTAATTCAAAGAAATTCAATTGAGCCAGATCTCTGAAATTTTGTTTTAAATCGTGAAGGCATTTGCATTTAAAGAAATTGAAGTGAACCTTGACTCGAAAGTGGAATAATACTGAGAAAGATATAATGTGACTAAAAGAGTCATAAATGTTTGGAAATTTGTCTCTGATCATAATAGTAATCATATTTAAAGAAACTGGAATTACAATCATACTTCCTAAGTGAAATACTTAGAAAGAATGGTCACTTTTGTCCCGATTGTACATGTAAATCTCTGGTATGCCCGAAAGTACACTGGAAGCTATCGATCGCATCTACACAGAACGGTTTTCGTGAACATACCACAAAGAAGATTCAGTCGAAAGCCTGGACTATTTAATTTTCTCTTTTTCACGGGAAAATTTCCATCCAACTATCCTTCTCCATCCTCCTACGCTCGTCCACGTTTCAGAAGTTCTATGTTCGAAGAAATGAAACTCTCGAATCGCGTTAATTAGCCGGCAAAGCAATATACCAATGAAATACAGAGAAATTCGAGCAAAAGATGAACGATGAAAAAAGACAAGTTACTCGATAGATCGTGAATTTTTCATTTATTTCTTGTTGCATCCTCCTTTCTTTTTTCTTCTTCTTCTTCTTTTGTTTTTCTTGTTTGATTTTGTTTCATTAAAAGTTCGTGTTTCTATTTAAGAACAATCGCAGAAAGCCCGAATCGATCTGTCGTTTAATTCCTGTTCGCTTTGCATCGCGAATGGATCTCAAACATCGTTTCGAATTCATTCGTTAATTGATTCTTCGACGAAGGCGCAGCGTATCATGTTCGAACCGTCGGTAATGAATTTCCGCCTCTACCACGTAGGTACTGTATTACACGCGAACATCATTCTGTACAGTTGAAGATAATTTAATAATCATCACAGTCCGCTTCGTGGAACGTTCTACGGCTCTTTTAATAGGCAACGTAGCCTTGTTTTGATTAAAACTTGCTTCGAATTATTTGCACAATGTAAATTATTATGCTCCCACGGTAAAGTTTGATGAATTTCGACAATGCAACCGGATTTCCGTATTTAACGACTGTTTTTAACTCTGTTAATTCCAAATTTCCTGACTTATAGATAATGTATCTAATGTTTTATGCCTTACACGAGATTTAATTTTACCGAGGCTGCAGTGAAATTTTAGCGAAATACGTTCCATCGAAATCTATTTGCGAAAGTTGTTAGAATATCGTAAGGTTTATTATGCACGCCTATTTCTCTTTGTGTCGCTAATTAAAATTAGTATGTGAAGATGATGTGATTCTGTTTCATGCGTTTACTCCTCGTAAAAATTTTTATATGCAAAAGTTATAATATATTCCCATTAAATGCTTTGACATGGAGTAGCAAGTGATGGAAATAGTGTTTACAAGAGAATACAGCAGATAACAGTCTTATAAATAATCAAAAAAATAAAGTCTGAGACTTTTGTAAGTGTAATTGGCACTTGAAGATTACAAATAACTATATATAAATATATATAAATTATAAATAATACGATTATATGTAATAAAATATATAAATTATATAAATATAATAATTTATGTAAATTGCAAATTATTAACTGAATAAAATTTATAAATTATAAATTATACCACATATTGACCCCTAATATCTACAATAATCTACAGATTAGCAAGCAATTATTCAATTAAAGCTCTGAAATCTGTACCAAAAGTATGTGTTACGCGTTTCAACGGCAAACTGCAAACTACCCCTTTAATCCTCTTTCAATATATTTACATCAGACTCGTATATCACCGTACAACTGCTCGAAAACGATAACTCCAACCAAAACACCCCGTAATATCTAATTTCATAACTTACAAAGTGATAATTACGCAGAAACTGACACAGTCGTTGCACAGTGCCGCATGCAGTAAACAAAAATCGAAATAATCATCGCTCCATTTTCATCTTATTACTCAATGACACCATTATTCTGTAAATAGGTAATATAATTGTAAACAATAATTCGCCAAACATCTGATAAACAGACTTTTACTCCTATCATGTCGGATTCCCCGATATTAAGTTTCAGGGAAACTGCACACTGTATACATTTCTTGATCTTTATTCCGAATCGGTATTCAAATGTCACATCGTGGAACGTGAGAACGCGCGAACGTGCCTGCGAACGTGCCTGCGAACGTGCGAACGTGGACCGCGAACGTGCGAACCTGGTCTGCGATCGTGCGAACGTAGCCCGCGAATTTTTATTTTTATTCCGTACCCTTGTTACAATGCCGCATCATGCGTCGTGTCAGGAGCAACTTTACAACGTCAACGACGAAATATCCAACTAAAATATCAAACTCCTACGGTCGCAGGTTCATTACTTTCTCGAGAAAACGACGGTTCTTTATCCACGAGACGCATCGGGTTTCTATTAGTTTCGACCGATCGAGTTAGCAAAGTTGGCGCACAAAACTCGTAGTCGTTTCTTCTGCGACGCGAATGAGAAACGAAGTTGGCCTATCGATTGGCGGGTTCTCGTCATTAGTTTCTTTCGTTGATCGATGGATCCTGCGAAGAAGAAGAGAGAAAACCTCTGCCACCGCGAACGTTTCGCGAGCGGTACGGTTTCTTGTCTTCGAATTATATTTTTCCCTTGTCAACCATAGTAACTAATGGACAGGAAAACGAGCCAGCAGAAGAAACGCAATGGCAATTTCATGACACGATTTATATTTTACCAACACAACTACGGTTTCCTCGACTATTAATCGTTCGATTGAAACGATAGCAGGAAGAACGAAATGAAATTCAATATCACGTATGAAATTTCCATGGTTATCAAACAACAAAACGGTATTAACATTGAACCAGTTATTCTAACTTATTTGATAGTTCGAATGGTAATGCGGGTATATCAAATAACAATAAGGAATTTTCCTAGCATCAAACTATACTTCTCAAGAGTAAATCTGAGCTAAATGCCGTATTGTTCCTCGTAATTCTATTGGTAGAACGTACTTTCCCAGAAACTCATTGGAACAAATTTCAGAAATAGAGATTCATTCCATAGACGTAATCAAATGTTCTTTAATAAAGCCTTTATTATTTCTAAATGTTCTAGAAATAATTCCTTTATTATGGATAAACTCTTACATAAACACACCTGTAATAACAAGTATGTAACTGAATAATATGTATTACAAGAAATAACACGAGGTATCTGTGATCGAGGAATATTATCCGAAATAATAAATGAAAGGAACAACGATTCTCTCCAACATCGCAAATACTTTGCTTTCTTTATCATCTTTCCGATATACGACAAACCTTGGCGTTATGAAAAATTGAATCGAAAGAAATACGTTTGTACAAAACATAGGAAATATACATTATGCAAAAGGAATACATATGAATTCCGTATACGATGAACAACGTTTATGCTTAACCGATATCGATACATCGAAACGTCGGATTTATACAGCTGTTCGTTCCGACAGGGACGCTAATATTGGCCGACGAGAAATCTGACTGGTTCTCTTCCCTGCGACACAACGGGTGTAATATTCTATTCCAAAGTCGAAACACCATATTCCCACGAATCCGTATCGACGTTCGACGATACGCATCAACGTCTTACCACTCGAGAATCGATATTACGCCCGAAAAAGGAGCTCAATGGAATAACCTACATACGAGGGCGTTGCACCCTCGTGCATCGAATACCGAACCGCAATTAAAAAAATACAACAAAACTACCACGACGAAGTCTGCTTGTATTTTGTTTCTCTATGCTTTTTTCTTCTATTCTCTATCCTATTTTTTCTACTTTTTTTCATTTAGTTCTATAAAAATGGAAACGAAAACTGTCCGTCATATTCGTTACATATCCAGGCAATTATTCAAACAGTACGCTTTTTCTGGAAGTGGAACAGTGTCACGCGCAATTAGCAAACAAATTGAACGGGGATCATTCTTGACACACGAAATCATGGCTGGAATATTAAGATGAAGCTTTTATCGATCCCGTGGGAAAAATGGCAAGCCAATATTTCGGATTTTGTAAAATTGCATTTGTCATGTGTGAAACGTAAAACTGACATTATATTCGTTATAAAAAAAGGTGGATGAGGTTGTAGTTTAAGCCATAGTGCATTTTGGAAATCATAATCGGACCTATTTAACCTAAAATCAAATCTCTAGCGTTTTGATATGACAAATGGTTACCCGACGAATCGTGGATATATCGCACGCTGATCTTTGTAAATCCACGAAGATGAAAATTTTCTTCAAATCAACGCAAAAGTCCAAACTTTCGCTCCCGGTAGCCACGAAACAAGCTAGCAGCCGCGAAGAAGGCAAGAGTTAACGATTCACGATTCGATCCATCTTCCAGGCCCCGTTGGAATTCCTTTCTAACAAAATTGAATGCAACTCAAGCCAAGAATTAATACTAAGCTGGACGATTGATTAAGCGTTCTCTCGACTGACTGGCGTAACGTCGAAATTTAATTGGAAATACTGTTGATGCGGCGTGCAGTTGTCTATTTAATTACACGTCACGACACGGTGTTCGCATTAAACATCGACGATATTGCCCTCTTTTCAAGCGGACGCGTGGCAACCATCGGCAGAATAAGGAAACGCCGGCTGTTCGCGAAATACGTCGGACCATTTATTATCTGAAAACATCGCCGTGTCGCTGAGTCCTGTTCGTTTATTTACTTATTTGGTCTCATTTTCTCCGGTCAGCCGGTCAGAAAGTAACTGTCACCGCGGCGAAAATGAAACGACGAGAGAAGAAAGAAAGTGAGCTGAAGCGAAAAGAAGTCCGAATAACTCTGCCCACCTTCCTTTCCATCGAAGGATGAGGTTTATTACCGTGAAAACGGAATAAAGGGCAATGTCGCAAAAAGCAGGAAACGCAACGAGGATCGTCACTTTACTCTTCCACTTGGAATAAGAAGACATCTTTAAGAAGAATAGCGTCACTTTGCAACATTCGTTTAGAGGAAACGTATCAGTGACGACGATTGAAACAGAATGTTGCAAGGGAAAGCACAATTATAAAGAGGAATTAAATCTTGGGAAGATTGATTTCTATTTGTGAAATTAAATGGGTTTGGAGAAGTTGGAATTAATATGACTACTACAATGTTTAAGAAAAATCTCTGTTGATGAAAGAAATCAGGTCTTTAGAATTTTGTTCTGAATTAGAAACCTATTTATGCTTTAAGAAATTGAAGCGAAGCAAAATAGAACATTTAAGAAAGTTACGAATAAATAATAGTCATAAGTGATCGAAAACCTATCTATTACGTATGTTAACTTATTTATATTTAAAAAAATTAAAGATAATCTTTTTTCCAAAATGAAATATTTAAAAAAATAAGAAAAACACCTGAATGAAAGAGGATCAAATTCTCTGAAAATGTATCCAAAATAATACAAATCTATTTATACAATATATGTATATATCAAGAAAATTTTAATTGATCTTACATCCAAATCTTTAATATGCCTATGATCAATAATTTATGTATAAATAAACACATTTAAAAAGACAGATTTTACACATTTATATCTCCAGAGTGAAAAAATGTGTATTGTGCACATCCGTAAACTAACGCGTCTGTTATCCAAAAAAAGTCCTTAATGGTAAACATAAAAAATATCTTTCGAAGCGGATTTCGATGGATGAAAAATTCAAGAATATTAATGGACCGACAATGTTTCGATATATTTTTCGAAAGGTGTAGAGAAAACAGACGTGAATACCTCGTTGCACGTTCCATGCGGAACTCCGTCGTGCGGTATGACTGGGAGTGTTACATTTTTTACGACAGCTGTGCTTGCAATTCGTTGGTTATTTCAAAGTAAAACGATCACAGCACACGTTCACGCTGTTGCTGCAGACGAGAGTGGCAAAAATAACAAACGACCCTCCTCGCGAACTTATACCATGATAGTGACCGTAGAGAAAGGAAATTACGAACATCAATTTTTTAACTAGTATTTATTTTTCATTCGTTGACTTGATGCACAAAATCAATTGTAAAAGTGGAGAGAAACTCTCTACCAGTCATTTTCGTTAACACTCGACCAACAAACTCGGCTACTCCTTTGTTCGAACAAAACGATTTAAAACTTTTCATTTGCGCGCTCGTTTCGTATTTTCCTTTGAAATAACTCGCAAAATAAAATAAAAAAAAAAGATATATATAGTAAAATAAATGCAAAAAAGAAACGAGGGTGCGGAGTGGAAGAAATAACGCCAGTGATAACATATTTTTGCCGGGGGAAAAGGAGTAGAAGAGAAAAAAGGAGAGAATGAAATATAATTGTGAAATGTCACTCTAAGTTCCTTCTATTCTCACGAATCTCGTGACCTTTCCCTTTCACGGTTGGCGCTCGACTGACCTCTCAAATGCCAACACTCGTTCGCTTCACGAGAGCGCGCACAGCATTTTTCCACTTTGCGATTAAACAGATCCTCGGACGTAATTAAATGCTAACTATGGCTCTCCGGTAGACTAGGGCCACTCTAAAACTAAATGTTTTCGCAAAATAGCGTACTCGAGATTCCTTTCTTCTATCCTACTCGTTACGCCGGAATAAAAGACAATATCTCGAGATATTTACCCAGATATTTTACTCGTATTTTATAATATATTCACACAGAAAGCTGTCTCGAGATAATGATTCGTAATCAACTTTATTTATGACTGAACGGACGTCTCATATTGGTACTTTAAGAATTATTAACTACATATTTCGCAGAACATACACTGGTATATAATATAATAAATGAATTTTGTAACTTTTTACGAATTAATCTTACATTCTGAGTATTACTTCGCATTAAAAATACCAAAGAATCTCTTTGGTTCTATTAGATAATTAATTTGCTGCTATTTCAACCCCTTTGATATCGAGAATCTTTTGATACAATTGATCGACGATACCAGCGCTCTTTTGAAACGAAGGTTTATAAAATCGAGGACTTAAAAAAGCGCTGTAAATCTACTTATATATGTAATAGTATTCTTCCCCCGTTCCATTTTACATGGAGAGAACAAAACAATTTGTGTGTACATTTTCAATGGCGTCAAAGCAGTATTTGCAGAATATAAATAGTTAAACACAGGAAAAGGTTTTAAATCCCTTAAAATTCTAATTTTCATTTCATCAAATTAAAGTTTCACAAAAATTTCAATCTCTTTTATAAACATAGCTAAAGAAATGGAATCCGCACAGGAACTTGTTTCGCGCTCTAAATATTATAACTACAATACTTCATTTTGGATATTTTATTATGTATACATCCTGTACATTTTTACATCTTTAAATTTCTCATTATTGCGTAAACACTCGCAGTTTGCCCATGAATAAACGAATAACACGCCGCACTCGAATAAGAAGTAAACAACAGCGCAAACTGCACGCTATGAAACCAAAAATACCAGCTACAGCGTCGATTTTCTTTTTTCCTGTTTGGGTGCGAAAACCTGTGTCCCGTTTCCATTTAATATTGCAGACAACGAACAACGACATGGATCGCTTCCGGGCAAGGCAAAGGACGGTTCGACGGTGCGCAATCAATTTTGCGACGATCGAGCCGATGGTGAACGATGCCTGTTGTCGTCGAACTAATCCGCGGGGCGTTTACCCTCAGAACCTGAATAATTCGCGTTTCAAAAATATCGTTGGAAACCGCAGCCGAACGATTACGAGCCTCGATAAAAAGCACGACTTCGTCGAGCATGATAATACAGCTGGGTTGAACGCGACTATCGCGTAATAACTGTGAAATTATTCAAATTCTCGGTCTCTGCTGAAGCTGAAATTCGTCACCCGTTATACCTATGCGAGGACCAGCCGCTTTAATCCTTGATAAATACCTTCAATGAAAGTGTGTTTCATTGCATGGTTAATTCCGATACGTGCACCGCGTTCCGTCACGATTTGCAGAACGATTTCGGGAACGTCTGAACGATTAAGAGCTAAGCAATCAACCAAATGGAGATATTATAACTTAAAGTGTATTTTGTTTTTGGCTATATTCGGGATATGACTAACGATGTAATGTTTTCTTTAACGCTATTCACTGGGGTGGTATTTGAAATTTATTGCACTTCGGAAATTTATTACTATACTATGGATGTTTATACATTAATGGGAATTTAAAGATGCAAAAATGCAAAAATTTATATGCAAAAGTGTATAAAATATTCAGAACGTGGTATTCGTTATGATATACATACGTACGTATAATGGACGAGGCGAAACTCTATATAGAATAATCTACTTCTTCGTGTTAAACACTAGATAGATACTAACGTGATTTAAATTGTGGTTTGAGAGGATTAAACAGTTTGAGTATTGAACACGTAGAATATACAAGGACCAAACGTAAATATAACAAAATTTGATAGTAATAGTAACATAAGATGTACGTTTATAAGTTTGAGGCTTAATAAATGTAAATGGTAGTACTTTATGTAATGATTAAATTAGAATAAAGACTAACTCTAATATCTGCATCTAAGTCTGCTTAATATTACCTGTTTATTTATGATCTATAATTGCAGTGGTTGAGTGAAAGACGGAATTTATACAATTATATATAACTATCGAAACAGCCGATATTCTGCGAACACCAAACACAAAAGTTATAACATAGTCAAATCGTCTGGTGAAATAACGAAATCATCGCTTTCGCGCGATAAAGTAAATTCTGGCTTCTAGTCATTGACGAAAATAGATAACGGTATTGATCACAGACATCTAGATTATACGTGAATCAGCCAATCAAAAGGTATACATGCTATCTGTGCGTACACTGTATACAGTTTGCGAAACGTCAATGTATTGTATATGAGCAGCGCAAACTGTGTGTACCATTGCCTTAAGTTTGACCTACGTACCTATTTGACTCTATGCAGTCAGTAGCAATGCACGGTAATGTTGAAGTTGACCTATGCTCACGCATCGAATTGTTCACGTGACTATAGCATGAGCAAACGTTACCGTACACCTGTAAATACCGTCCAAGTATCATGTTCTACTTTAACGCGGTGCAAACTGTTGTTTGATACAATAGACAGTCCTTAGTAAGATTAATAGGTATTTCTATGTTACGATCCATAGGTGCCACAATGTATCCACGCTGCGGAGCCATTAATCAACGTTGAGTCGTAAATAGACCCAAACGAACCGAGATGATGTGTTAAATAATTGAATAGAGGCATTAATCTCGTATGCTGTTCTATCCTCCAAACCGGTAGTGGTTTATAGTAAATAATTGAAATAGATTAACCCTTGCTGTCCTGCACAAATATTTTCCTCCGAGGCAAACATTTCCTGCTACCTGTCTTGTAAATCTCTTTATGTACTTGGACTTGACGTTCGACGTTTGAGATATATCTACGATTATGCTGATTACTTTAAGATTATTCCGATAGTAGATTGCTCCAGGATCTCAGTACTTGCTCGAATATTTAAACCTGGAACTTTTAGTTTATTTGTTCCAATATCGATTATTCTACTTGATGTTCGTGTATTCTTATGGTTAAATATTTACATAAATAGTGATATACCAGAGCACTTGGATGTTCAAACACTTATTTTTATTTCCGAGTGAACGCTACAATCACTACTAGTGCGAATAAAGATGATGGAATTGTTGCTATGAATTGATGATCTCAAATCTCAGAAATAGCAATAGCATCAAGTCCATGTCGTAATCAATTATTCTTAACGGCCTTCCCATGGGGTACCTACATACATAAATATCGTAAGTGATGAACTACTTTTATATTTGAAATTCAGATCGGATCGAAGAAACGCAATATTCACCGGCGAAAAACTAGGAACATAATGATTTGTAGTTTCAGACTGCATTCCCAACAAGCATGTTAAGGTCAAATGAGTTCTCGGCTATAAGCTCGTGATGCGCCTCACAACGAACGCGAAACAGTGCCATCGGCGGAACGCAATTTAAATTTTCTTAGAACAGCCTATTCCATTATTCACTCGTCCCGTTCATAACCTGAAACGTGCATAAAGAATCGATGCAGCCGCAAACATGAACATTACCAAACATAGCTTTCGTAAGAGAAATAACGACCATCTCTCTTCGTTCTTTCTAAATCCAGTTCCTTTATTTGGTCATCAGTCGTGATGATGCGAGTGCAGTGGGGAATTTGAAGATGCAAAAATTTCGACTCTTTTTTCGGCAAACTTGCTGTCCATCACATTTCTATAACGAATTTTATTGCACGTCAAACGAAACGAAGAATAGACAACAATAAGTACAATTACAAAGCTGACACGTAACATCATCGGGAGGAATCAATTTAATTTTTCTCAAGGCAGATTTTCTCGGTAACACGATTAATAAATATCGCGTGTCATATTTCACTTCTCTTTACATTTTTATCGTTTTTAAATATTCGTACACTTCCATCGAAAAATATGGAAAATATGGATAATATAGACAGATATTCGATAGAATCGGGGCAAGTAAAATTGACGGCGATATTCGCGATTCTACGCGATTAACTCGTGCCATCATTTACAACTACACTTGCTAAAATAAAATCGGAAAATATACAACTGCGAATCGTAAAAATTACAATGGACAACCGACCTTTTACTGAAGCCTGATTGATGGAGATTAAAAATGGATTATACGCGTGTTCACTTTCTATTTTATACGTCAAAGCACAATGTCTCATTTGTAACATTTTATAATAATGCCTACATGTATGCAATTTCACAGATCGAATATCAAGAAGATATTATATATCGAATAATTTATTCCGAATAGATCTTTCACAGTCCAAAGCCAGAAGTTAGAAGTCCAAACACCATATTCCAGGTTTCAATCACCAACATCCAGCTACTAACAATAGCTGTGTAGCGGCACTAGGCCGCAAAAAACAACTCTCTTTACAACGGTTTCGTAGGTACATAGTATAACATCGCGGAAAGAATGTTTATGAAAAACCGACGAAACATAAACAAAGCCGCGATAAAGCGTAAATGCTGACAGGCCTAATGGGCCATCGATATCCATTTAGTCCTTCCGTTAAATACTCGGAAGAAAGCATATGTGACCATGATCGTGTCACGTAAAATCACAAGTCACAACTCAGATTATAAAAAAAACAAGAAGGTTGAGCTGTAACATAACTATTAACTTTCTTTTTTATTGCACTTTATTATGCACTTAATAATCACAATTGAGTATACATTGAGTTGGCACGTATAACTAACTATCAAAATGCCAAGATTTTTGGTGGGTCCTTAAGAATATTGAGGGTACGCGGCAAGGATGTGTAGACATCTGGTTGTCACCTTGTCCTCGGCGTACGGCCTGGTCTCTGATGTGGTTGACGTTACAATCGCGGACGCTTAACAAAGATTTGCGTAGTAGGATATCGAAAGATGACAAAAGGGAAGAAAGCAGATTAAGAGATGAATTGTCAGCAACAGTTGTTTGTAAGCAGTCGTCAGCACAAATCCCGAGTCGAGAGTTGTGAAGCAGCCGCTAATCGAATTAATAAACGAATTGTTAAGTAAAACGCCGAGTATTTCTTTGGCCACCCTACACATTCTATACCTCATCTGCAATTCAAAGATCATGTCCGGAAAAGCTAATTGTCAATTAATGATAAATTTTTGCGTACACCTGATCTGCTCCACAACTTTCCCTTCCTACTCCAAGTCTATAAATTCCGCACCTAGACAAATTCAAACTCGCTGCTACAATTTTCATAAAATCATCTGTAGAAGAATTAATTTTCGATCAATGTATGTTAAATTCTTCCTTGATCTATCTTTCCATGTTACAAATCTAAACGAACTCCACATCTAAACAAATCCAAACATGGTACTTCAGTTTCAACAACCATCAGTCTCAGCCCAATTACCCGCTTCCGTCAAGATCCGCCACGAAGAAGAGAACCAGCAGGTTTCCCTGCGCGTACATCCACCGAAATCGAACCTTACGGTATAAAATTTCCTGTAACCCAGCTCGCTCCACCTACGCCAGTACATTTTTATCGCGCATCTTCGATCCGGCCTCATAAGAGATTTTATCGGCAACGGCGATGGAACTCCTCTCGAGTGCATTTGCGAGCCGATGATTGCTTCTCGCTGCTATCATGTTCGACGAGAGAAACTGGCCCGCTCCCCGTTCCGACTCCTTCGTTGTCAAAGCTGGATGGGGGAGGAGGTAGAAAATAAGTAGAAAGGTAAAAAGAGTCGAGAGTACGAGGGGAATAAGATGGACGGCGTTGTCCTTTTGCTTCCCGCTGCGAGAAGGAAAACGAGAAAAGCAAGCAAAGTAAGGGAGCACGATAGAGAAACCCGAACAAACAAGAAGGCGGAACGAGCTGGAATTCGTTCGTTTCAAGGAAGGCACGTCTCGGCTTTCGTACTTGAAAATACATAATTCACCTTTGTTTACAGCTGGGACGAAATCGATCGATCGCTAATCCATTTTCTTCTTTCCCTGCCTATTGTTCCGCTCGACCAGAGAATTACGTCGCTCGAATGCACCAACTGTGTGAATTAACGCGCCCTTTCTCCTGTTGTTTTCAGCCGCCGATTTTGTTTCCCTAGGTTCAAATTCACCCGGGCAATGCCGCTTTCTCTAATCGTTAAAGTTACATCGACTACTCACCGATAACTCTTTTGTTCGCGTTTTGCGACCCCTTGCCGAAATGAACAACCTTTCCGCCCTTTTAAATGAACTCAATCGTAACTGGCTCGTTTCAGACAATGGAATAAAATAATCGTGCTGGAAACAATTTTTCCTTTCGAGCTTCATGCTGTTAATGAATTTCTCGAGATTTCTTAACAGGATTAGAATGAAATATCATTTTGGATATCGTTTAGAGAATGGTCAAAAAAGGTTGGACACACGACGAAGAAGATTCATGAGAAATTAGATACTTTAATTAATAAATTGCTCTTTAAAAGAAAAGAAATCAATTGTCTTAATTTTTTTAAGTCGTCGATAAAATTGTTATCCCTATTTTTTATTATCTCATACCTGTATGTGACGATTTTGTTGTTATAGAGTCTTTCATTTTTCTGCGTTTATGCAGCCTGATTCTCTGTATTGAACAAGTTCCATACGGATCTAAAGAAGCTATCAATCTAAAGCTATCAATCTAAAAAATACTGTGAATACTGCCACAGTTATACATTTTTCTATATAACAACTTCATACAATGCAATGCCTAAGATACACTCTATCATGTGGCGATTTACCGATAGATTTACGTTATCAGTTGATTTCTTCAACAATACTACACCATCTTGTTGTAACTTATATTTCAACGACTACGTACACTTCTTCAATTTGCTGCGATTGGAGAAAATTCCTAGGTAAATATACAAAATTGCAAACATGAACGAAATCTGATGACAGAACTTGTCGACACACTCCGACATTTAGAACCTAAACTAACTTCGAAAGGTACAATCTATTTCAAGATAAGTGTAAACGTTACTGACACGATTTCTACTCCAAAAATTACTTCACACATGTTCACCTAAATTACCCCAATGAACAAACTGGAATTTCAATATCGTAATTTGCCTTATCGTTATCTTTAGGAACAATTCCTCTGTGGCATACATAAAAGTCCCAGTTCCATTGAAATTCACGTTCGACAATGAAGTCCTGCAACGACAAATGGACTTTATATTCGTCAGTGAATTCAAAGATTCGCCAGAATTACACGAATGACGCGCGAACTGTAACATGGGAATATTTTAAGGTTCGGACCTGGCCGTTATATAACCAACTTAGTGCGCATCGGTGATGTCTAAAGGGCAGTAACTGACCGTGATATTAATTGCTTTCTGGCTATTAGCAAATGGGCCCGCAGAGATCTCGCAAAGGGAGCGCCTTCCCTGCGCGAGTTTACCATTAACATTAACGCAATCTGTCGTGTTATACGTGGCACGCTAGCATTGCAACGCGTACCAGTGCTAAAATCCCGCGCAACCAAAATCGAAAATGCAAGGAGCATTGTTACCCACGAAAGGACAACCGTGTATACGACTATGGCTAACTGAAAGTTCAACCAAACTCGAGATACGCTCTTAGGTCGCTAATCTTGTTCCCTGCTGACCTCTTCGGGCTTAATTCGTTCGAGAAGTTGAGATCGTAACGCTTGCGACGTGGATATTGGATAAGGTTATTTTTGAGAAAACGCTGACTATTAGGTTTTAATCAAGGACCAAAAATAATAGGTATGTTTTAAATATTTACGAGAAGTTACACGAACTATAATATGAATCATAAACGAGAAATCATGGATAATGAAGAGGATTGTTATAACTGTTGTATGAACTGCAGTCATGCGAATTATTTGCGTAGTTTATTGTACTTGCAGAGTTTGATCAAAGAGTTCAGTAACATGATACATAAAACGTGGTAGGGGTAAGCAATAGGATATAATATATTATATTCCATTTTATGTATTCCACTATATGTAATATTATATTATTACTACATATATGTATATAATTATATAATATGTATAATTAAATATATAATTATATGTAATTATTTAGTATCATATTTATATACTTATATATAATATATAATTAAATATATATTCCGTTATATATAATATTACATTATTATTATATATATGTATATAATTATATAATATATATAATTAAATAATATTATATATAATGGAATACATACAATGAAATATAATGGATTAATAACGATAGAAGCATTACATTACATATGATAAAATATCGAATGCTGCTCGCATTACAAAAATTTAAATCTTTCCTTTCTAATCACATCCATCTTGATAAAAATAACCACTGCTAGAACAGAATCAAAGTCATCATAGAATGATATAAATCATAGAATCAAACATATATAGCTAGAAAAATATGGCTTCATTTTGACGAAAAATACCCTGTGTAAAAGCTATAATATTTTTGTTTGGATCGAATTTCGATACGTAGGATTCCATCGAATATCGTGGAAATGTTGAAAAATCGACAACATAGATGTTACTTTTTCCTTTCGAGCGTTGCATATTTTTCCATTTCATAACAAATATGTATTAATGAACATCGTCAGGTATATCGATCGCTGAATTGATATCACATCGATAGACAACACCGTTCGAAGAAAGTATGCTCTATACCGGAGGAATGAATCCGTATGAAAATGGTCGGCAGATTCGAATCGTATATTGGGCAAACACTTTTCTCATACAAACTATTTGCATTAACTACAATATTTGCGGAGGTGGCATTTGCGTATTCAGAATAGTTTCGAAAATTTGTTAATGCATTCGAGTCGACTTTGTCAATACGGATTCATTTGCTAGCCGACAAAACCTCGTGCGCAAATATACAAACGTTAATTAAGTTTCGACTCCGACGTGCATACGCGCGGATATATGCGTTATAAAAATGCTACCGAATGGAAAGCCGCGTTGACAAATGGATCCGTAATGGCGTGATTCGCTGTTGGCTAAATTCTGAAAAGCATCGCGCTCAAATTTTCATCGCATCGATAAAAACACTCGATGAAATGTTAATGAATATCCGAGTGTAACACAAATGTATTTAATGTATCGAAACGTTTACCAGTAATATTTACTGTCATAATTACTAGCCTGTAAGCTCACTGCACATAACTGAACATATGTATTACGCATTTGCATAAAGACAATTTTCATTAATTGAAAAGTTCGTATCAAAGACAACTCTTGTCGATTTTTGTATTTTACCAAGACAACAAAATACTCTTTGATTATTATTGGATACACAACAACACGTTATTTAAACGAAGCATTTATCAGATTACATATTTGTAATTATATAGCAGCAGAGTAAGTCACAATGTTGTGTATTCCATAACTGAAACTGTTTGTCGGACAATAACTTTTTTATTGAATTAATAAAAAATGATACCTGCACTTGAACTCAATATTCCTCACGAAATAAAAAATCAAACATATAATAGAGTATTTAATATCAACATTCTTTTCTTCTTCATTGCTGTTATTAAATTGAATCATTTGGATATATGAGTCACTGCTTGAGAAAGCAGTACTCGTGATGCTATTGTACAACTGTCTCTCAACAGATTCACTGAACAATAAGATTCTCGTATTACGAGACTCACCTCTAGCTACGAAGATGTCTCATTACTTTAAAATTCGAAAAGCTTAACAAATAATCTAATAATCTCACTTCAACTGAATGTCCTTTACTAAATAAAAACATATGATAGAACCCTTAATGTCAACATCCTTTTTTTGTCCCTGTTACTATTAGATTGAACAACCTCCATATGTGAATCTTTGTTTACAAAAGAAACACGAAAACGCTTTCGTCAAAAATATCTCGCTTTCATAGAACCAGTCAATTTTCATTGAATATGTAATAAGTTTCATATATTACAAGTCACGTCTCTGATTACTAAAACATACTACTACTTTAAAATTCGAAAAATTTAACTGGAGTCATTTTCTTTACGAGCTTTTCAATTTTTATTTTCTACTTCAATTAATGCACCTCATAACCTCAACTCATTCTATTTTATGGCTGCTAACTTAACGTGATCAACTATCGACGACGACGACGACAACGACGGCCGTTAGATATAAATCGACAAAGAAACAAGAACACGAATCATAAGAATATACAATGAACACGTTCGAACTAAATCGATCGATGTATGAAAGATGTCTATACTGTCATCGAACCATCGATAAATGCAATCGATAGAACGCTTACCTTGAAAGGCAGCCTCGAAGGTGGTCTTCTCCTCGATGGGATTCTGGGCGAGCACCAAGACGACCGCCAGATGAGCAAGGATCACGAAAAATCGGCAAACACAAAGTTCAGCCATCGTCCTGCGATGTACATGCACGCGCTCGCCCCGATAATGTTCACTTTCGCATTTCTAGGAAATCAACCAACCAACTTCTTGATCGACTATCGATTATCGCGCGAGTTTCACCGTCGCGTAGAAACGCACACTAAAAATCCACGTCGGATCCGAATCGGTCACTTCCCCCGATTTTAACGACCGATTCTACAATACAAATGAGAAAAAAACGCGTATCAAAAGCACTGCATATGCAAAAACACCAAATAGCGCAGATAACACTCCTTTCGTTTTTGTACTTTTACCGTATTTTCTTTTCTCTTTCTCTCTCGTGTGGACAGTACGAAGACACTCGGTCAAGTGTCTCGAAACACGGACGTTATACGACCGAAATTCTCTGAAGGTACTACGAGGTCGTGTCAAGAAGACGTATACACCGTATCGGGTATACTGCAACGATAACACGGCCACCGGCGCAAAAAGTGGACAATTGTCCGCCTTCCACTTTCAGCGTCTGTGTAAAGCGTACACACATCGAAGCACGTCGAGCCAGCTACTATCGCGAATACACGACTATATACGCGGCACACGGTCGCATACTTTTAAGCTCGTGTCGTCCTTTCATGTACCATCTCTGTCCTCTATCGGATGAGGGGCTCTTTTCACCTCGCTTTTTAGTTTAACATTCGACTGCGCGCATAATGAGATCTCTTACCGATATTTGCCGTACTTGTTACCCGTCAGCAAATGATCGGACTCTATTCTGCCGGTAATATTCGATGCAAATTCACTTGGTTACGTATGCATATCGATATCGATATCGATATGCATATATTATAACGAGACAGTTCAAAGAAAGATACATTTTTGTCCAAAAAAAGAGAGAAAATATGAAAATCTAAAGATAAAATTTAATGAATTGGAATTTGGCTTCGAATCGAAATTATTAAAGAAGATTTAATTTTGATATTATTGAACATACTTGAAGCTTGTAACACATAATTGGAAGCTGTTATAAAAATTTTGGAATTAAAAAGAGAATAATAATAAAGCTCATTTAAACAACAAATTGTTTACTTACATTAATCACTATAAATTTTACGATAACGTGTTTGTAAAAAGCGGGTAGGAAAGACCTCGAAATCGAAAGGCGAACCCGGCGGCGGGTCGCAAGCGTTCGCGGCTACCCTCGAAAGCAAACTGAGAACTATGTATCTGAATTCAATACGGTTCTCCTTGACACTACCGAATGACTTAAGCTCAAACGTCAACTATCAACTGTGGTGAGCCTCGGTTAAACTCTCTCTACCTTCCTTAATCTTCATAAAGTTCAACGACCACAATCGAATCGCTTGAAACCATAGTTATGTCACACGAATCGAAACTATGCAAATATACGATCGACAGCGACACGAGCAAACTGCCGCTGAATTATTTCAAATCTTAGTGATATTAAACGCGTACGAATCGTGCGTATACACCATATGTCGCAATATAATTACAATTATATGATTGATTTAATCTTGAGACGATATCTCAACGAAGCGAAGAAAACGTTTCGCCGCGATAGAAAAGGAAGGCAGAGGAGAATGATGGGAAAAGAACAGAGAAAAGTAACGATCGAAAACGTTCGTTTGGTCGTCGTACCTGTCCAGAACAGTCTCACGGTTGTTGTTCGACACAAAAGAAGGAAAGATACGATGGCTAGAGAGACTTTAGCACACACGCGAACCCGAAGGTGAAAGGAGCTCCGCAACAGCCGTCGACGCCGGCCGGTGTCTCCAATCGAACTGCGGGGGTTGGTCGATGGTGGCGCCGCCGAGGGACGCTGAGCGTCGCCGTGTGGCATGCGTCATAACGCCACCGCCTTCGATCGGCCGCCATTTTTTTTTTTGAAGCGCGTTACTAACCCCTTGAAAACATTCCACCCCAAACGCTGTTTCCCGATCGGAGCTCAGGAGCGTACGATTTTCGGGTAGCAGAAAAAATCGGTTAGAAATTTAACAATTATAATTTCTTGTATGTACATTAAGAATAAATTTCTTACTAGAATATTAACAGATTGTGGATGTTTATGCAGATGTATATATTTTCGTAGTTTAGTAATAAAGTGAAACTTACATATAAAAATTAATTTTGTTTCTAGCTTCTGATTATTTTATATATTTAACATATGAAATACGTTTCATATATTTGTCCTTTAAATATACATATACAGAAGAATTAATTTTAGTCAAGCGATCGTTATCAATTTGATTTAACTATCAAATAACATAAAATAACAGTTATAAATAACATTTAAGGTATGTAATGAGTATAACTGGAAATAGGGAAAGAAATACGTATGTATATGTCAAAATGAAATATGATTTTGGAGCAAAATTTCAATTTTAAGTGTAGTTAGAATTTAAATTATAATGATGGCGTATGATTAATGAACGTCCCGTTGCTATAGTATATTTTCAATATACTTATTGTATAACCTTTACATACATTGGTGTATATCTACATACGTTTATATATTTTATCTGCATATTTTGACATATTTTAATTGCAGAAACATTCACATTCTAGACATTAACGTTACAATATGCAAGAATATTCTATGGAATATATGCACGTCAAAATCTATTAATTTCGAATGACGCAATAAATAAATATTCGTATCTCATACAAATATTTAATTAGCAATAAATAATACCCGAACTCTACCGAAGATGGAAGATTATATAACACTTGTCAAAAGCTGAATGAATAGATTCGACAGACACATGTTTATATAATACATACTAATTGTACAGTCTATTCAAACCTATTATAATGTACATAATAATAAAGCGTACTAACGAACAAATTGAAGTACACGGTTAACAATAGCATAACTTGAGCATAACGATAGTTGGGACATAGATACTAAAAATGCTAAACTCTCCGAGGATCTTTCTCTGCATATTTTCAATTTGAAAGGCAATGAGAGAGGGTTAAAACAAACGACAAAGTTTTTAATGTAAATGAAATAAATACCGGTGATATACTTGACCTGCAACTTTCACTTATCGTTTAAATTAATTCAAATTTTGTTTAAACCGACTAACAACGGCCTCTTACAGTTAACCGAGTTCAACCACCGTGTCCTCTGTAGGATCTTAACAATAAACGGATAACCTTTCCTATAGAAAACTCGAAAGAGCGAAAATCTGGTACGAGTGTAGCGAAATAAAATTGTAGCGATACGGTAAGGTTGAAAAAAAAACTTGCACATTGTGAAAAACACTGACAGTGCTTTTATCTACTCTTACGTATACGTATCTAATATCGTTTAGTACAATGAATTCAAGCCAAAAAGGTACTTTTGTTGAGTTACATTATTTCGCACACAACACACGATTCTGTATATACTTTTATTTATTAACAATCAATAACATATGAAAACATTATGATGTCAGTTAATTAAGCGCAATTCCATAATACTTCTACAAACTCTTATTTGCACTCATCTATAGAATAACACTTATCGTAGTACAAAATAAATCTAAACACGTGTAAAAATCGAAAATACATATGTTGTAAAAACTAATACTGTAAACGTTACATCATAAATATAGATAATCTGCGTATATCTTACCGATAAAGACAACTTAAATATAAAAGCACCTTACAGACAGAACTCTTTGAGAGCTTCTAACAACAATATGTGTGTTGCGAATAATCTCGCAGATATAAACAAACTAATGCCTTCTTTCATATATAGAAAAAAATAAAATATGTTTTTATATTTTATGTTTAAGTTATACTCTTATTTTGGACGGACATTTGTACGAATAATTTTCACAAATACTTATTCAATCAGTTATCAGAAGTCAGTCTACTAAGTAAAGGGAAGCGGAGATTGAAAATATGCGAAGATATTTAAGGTCGATGGGAGAATATATCGAATCAATGCACTTAGATATTCTACGTACTGCCGCTTGTAACATGATATGATATACCATTTATTATACTTCTACTATGAGAAACTTCAAACTATGTACTTTCCAACATTCGATGTATCAAATAATATAATATATATTATTATATAACTCACACTTTGGAGTTATCCCTGTAAACGATAATTTATCTCGATTCGATGCTCATTTACATATATATAAACAGTCACTCGAGGACATACTCAATGCGAAACAGTTTGTAACTTATCGCAATAATATTCCTGACACAGCAGCGTACATAATTCGTGGTCAAACGAATCTCACGTACAGTTTATCGCTACACGGCAACTTAATAATTTTTTATATTGTTCGTGAAGGTAACCCATGTGTCTTCTATAGGCGCCAGTACGGTGATTACAATGAGAGCTGCGGTGAATAGGACGATCACGACGAAATATATGCCGAAGATAAATTTCCTGATTCCAGCGTGCTATCGAACAGAATGAGAAATGAGACGGTGAAGATTTTCAGAGATTCTCGGCGCACCGCGCCGATTCTTATTAGTAAGAAACTTACAGGAGCATCCTGTCTTGCATCCGGATGGACCATTGAACCACGAGAGTGCATGTCTTTCATCGGAAATGAATTCACCCTCTGACTCGTCTGTCTGTCAGAGGCACATCCAACAAACTATAACATACATTAATTTCCTTCGTTACATAACGATCCTCTATAAATATCCGACTTAGTACCAAAGCTGATTCAGATTTAGAGATTTGCCTGTCTCGAAATCGCGCTTGTATAATTAAAGAGATTTTCAACAGTGGTCTGCATAATCAAATATGAAATATATTAGACATGATATGGAACTACTAATTGCATACGGGATCAAAGAGGACTGATCCCAGTAAAACATTAATAATCCATGGTGAATTAATTCGAAACTTTATGTCGTTAGTAACTATCTGAATATTTAAAACGACAAATTATAGCCTGTAGTGAAATAGGAATATTATACAATAATTATAATCAAGGAGAACTTATTTTTCATTTACAAATGGATATCATCGAAAGCGTAGCAACAAAATAGCACGGTATTTAACAAGTTTGCCAAGGTTAATTGGAACAATAGATAAAAGAAACCCATTAAAAAAAAGAAGTTAACCTTGAGACAGTCTTGACACATTTAATTGTTCTTTTGTAAAATTCGAACCACCATCCTCTTTCAGTGTATTTATTCGACTTCTTTCAAGATATCCATTTATAGATGAAAATAGGACATCCGCTATAGATAAAATAATGTGCATTGCCCAAACTCGTACAAATCGAATAAATGTACAACAATTTTGATTTCGAAATATCAAATATCATTCTTACCGTTAATATAAGGTGAGTCAGAATATGGAATACCACGTAAGCTGCCAGAATCCAGTCAACCCATTCCGGCAGTTTGGCCTTATTTAGTCGGACCGCGAAGAAAATTGCGATTACTGTGAAAGGAATTTCAATGCGTCAGTTAATCCATTGTTCATGGAGAAAAGAAGTACACAAAAAACACGTGCAGTATGAAAAAGATAAGAAGCTTACTGCCGCAAATCTGTGCCGCGTTTCCAACGAACCAATGCGCCCAATTAAAAAGAGGTCTTCGCGGTGCTCCTGGGTGAGGTCTCGCAGCTGCCATAAACGGTTGAATAAAGGCTAAGATCGTGGTCGCTAATCCCAAGGACGCGTGTATCACCTCCGAACTCCATTCACCCAATTCGACGAATATTATTACAAAAGCCGCTATTGTCATCGACCATGTCAGTATCATAAAGAATCTGTGCCACTTGAGTAAACAACAGAGCAAAATAACATATTCTTGTCGATAATATTCATTGTATTTCATCGATAGAATTAAATTCTCATAATGAATGACATCAAAGTGAGGAACATAAGTGACGGCGATATTATTATAATATATGAATACTCGAGCCGGATATTAAATAATCTGAAGTTAATAAGTATCCTTCAACCATCTAAGATACGTTCAATATCATCCTTGGACATCGGCCAAAGTTAAGTGTTCTTTCGGAACGTTCAGACTCTCGAGTTCAACAACGTCAAGTACAGCACGCTGTTTAAAAAATGTAGCGTGCTCTGCATACTAAAAGCCAAATTAATAAGTATTCACCGCATTACATGAAAAATATCTAATTGTCGAGCAAAATCGATACGTTTAACCAATCTCAATAGCAATTTAATTCTTGTCATTTCATTATGAACGTAACATTACGAACATATTTATTGTCGTATGGACCGTACACCATAAAGCAAACAATTCTCACGACGGTCGGTACAATTTCACCCGGTGTCTCCCAATTAAAATCTGATTACGCAAAATGATTAATGTGTTCGATTTAAATTGCAATCACGCTGTTCGTGCGTCGACTAGTAATTTTCGGAAAGAGCCACCCCCGTGACATTATCAAATTGCCCTTCCATTCGCGGTTCCTCCGATTAACCTCGATCCCCAACTCATGAATCCACAGACAAGAGCATCGCCCCGTCAAATAGGTGCCATCACACGCAACCTCGGAGTCGTTACTTCCACTGGGTCGAGATCTTACCAATAGCCCAGTTTGTGCGCGGGATTATAGGAAAAATTGGATACTTACGGCGAACCAATGGTCCTTCCCGCACAACTGTGAGCTGACCCATGTCTGCTTGTAGTATCTAGCCAGAAGAATGCCGATCGACGCTGTACCGATCCAAGACGCCAACATTAAAGCGCCGTGAACACGAATTAGAATGTTGCTCGCCGTAGTGTAACCACCAACGTCGGATAATAACTTTGCGTCACCGGTCGCGTCATACGCCGTGTCATGGAATCCGATACCATTACCTAAATGTTTTGACAAATGTTTTTTTAAACGTTTCTACGTTCTTCAATCGTTTCACTTCGCGTGATAAAGGAAATGGAGAAAAAGAAAAGTTTCAGTAGAGTTCTTGGAAAAAATCATTTCATCAGAAACATATATCTAGGTTCATTACAGAGTATTCTCAATCGCAAAGTTATTGCATTTATTCATTTTTATTTTCCTTATTTCTAAGAATAATGATATATGATTAACGTTATATTTATGCTTTCTGGTAACGTTCTAGCATAGAAAGATCAAAACCATCCGGTAATAGACCAATACTTTGTCATTGCACTAATAAAATTATGTCTTTTACTTATTTTAAAGTACTTTGGAATATTTAGTTTCCCAGAATAGCGTTAGAAAGGTTGTATAATATATAATTGTCATAAACATTAAAAGTCCTATTGATATTTGATTCAAATTGGATCCTTCTCATTACCTTTATTTTTTTATTTATTTTGTACCTCGTAACGTAAAATATTAAATAAGTCTCTTAGAGATTTTCAGTAAATATAACGTATCCTAATAAAGGTGTCCTAGTACTTATGGCCGGCAGAGTAGTTGTAGTATCGCAGGATTAAATGAAATTGAACGTACTTTTTAAACTTTTGCCAGCTGCCACGAGAAGATTGTATGGTGTACTGACGAGGTCATACTCGCGACCTTGAACAACCGTGGTCTTCTCTCTCCAAAATCTGCACGTGATTATGTCATCCTTGATCGCACTCGACTCCAATTGGACTGCTCCTTCCTGCTATAAAGGAAATCGCAAATGGATCAAGGTCACGAGAGATTTCTCGTAAACTGCGAATCGATGCAATCATTCCCACAAAGAATTGATCGGTAACAATGTTACACACAGGCGAAAGTCGGCCATCGCCGCGGGGCTCATTGAATCAAGATCGTATTAATTTCACTTGCTCGCGACTCGCGTGATCACGTAACAGTGACCTCGATATTGGTCGCAGGTAGAAGTTTCTTATTTCTTTTTAATCCTAATTTTATTCAATTCGAATCGTTGGATGTTCATTCGCCGTCGAACGATTAATAAAATAAGTTCAAAATTCGTTTTTCAAATTTGCAAATTGCGATGCAGACTCTCTGATCTTAGTAACCAGCTACAGAATAAAATTTGTTATTACTACGGCAGAATTTGGTATTCAGTTCGAATCCTGCTTTAATATGATAAATAATAGGATACGTACCATGGGCTGGCGCATATTACGTTTTCCAGAGTTCCAAGACATGTGTAATGCAATTTCTCCTCCTTCGTTCGCGCACTCAACTACACTGTCATCGCCCTGCATATATAACATACGAAGGATTAAATAATCGTTCACCGTAGAATTACGTGAATAGAATCTAATATTCTACATACTTTCTATGCCTACATTTCTCTAATCAGTATAACCATTGTTGCATAAAATTTACCACGATCTAAATTAGGTATCCGTAATTATTTAGGTAGTAAATAATTAATGTAATTTAATTTAAAATAATTTAATTTAATCGATATTTTTGGATGACTAAGGGCGATATTTTTAGTCAACAAGAAATTACCATTTTACTGTCATCGGATAAACCAACAGCGACATATTTACTATCACGTCCTTGCAATTCAAACAGATATCGCTCTCCTTGAACAAGTACAGTAACCGCAGCGATACAATTTTTGGCCTCGATGCATCCAGCTGGGGTACCAAAGCAATTCTTCGTCGAGCCACATCCGGCGTAGAAAGGATCCTCAACATCTTTCGTCTAAAGAATAACACGTTCAAATACAATAACTCGCTGTCGTCAAAGTTCTGAAGAAATTATACGTCGGTTAATACTCAAAGCGTTTGTATGATCTTAAGATTCGAGAAACGGGTACGAAGAACACAGAGATTTATACAGGACCAAACGCAAGTTCTCCAACCGAGAACAGAGTTTCCAGGCAGCTTTCCTAGTTTCTCTAGAGAAACAGAATAATCATTCGCACGGAAATAGAAATAGAAGTTCCTCGTGTCAATACACATCTCATATCTGGCAAGAACAGTATCTACGTATAATTTAATCTAATAATACGAAAGGATGAACAAACGTTAACACGCAAAGTTAAGAGTACGGTTGATCCTAGAGCCAATAGATTCTTCAACCACGTTTATCGTCTGGCATGAATCTGACGGTAAAGTTTCAAGAGATTTCCAAAAGATTTATTTTCATCCAAAATACGAAGATATTTCCGCGGCGAGAAATCCCACCGTCGATACGTGTGTGCAGAGAAGCAGCTTGCGTCGCAGCCGGTTAATGGAGTAGTTTCAGTCCGCCACTCTGGAAACTCCTCAATAAAGTTTCCAAGCGAGAAACCGGCAAGGATTCATTCGCGTGCCGCCTTTTCTCACGTCGATCTCGTTTCGAAAGTGGACCGGTAACGAGGACGGTACGCAAAGAACACGTCGACCTGTATCTTTTCATTTGTCGCGGAAGTCAATTCAGACAAAACACGCTTGCAGCTCGAAGTGAAGATGACACTCGAATCAAAATTATAACTTGAACCCCGTGCATAGCAATGCATACGCAACGCAATGTGATTAACGTTGAATGCTCGAACATCTAAAGATATCAATTCAATGATTAATTACAATACAAAGTGGTCACGAATGACAAAAGAGACGCAGATTGGTCGAAATCTCGGAGGGACGGGAAATGTGACGATCGACCTTCAACTCAGACACAGTTCGCGAAACAGAATAATTACGGACTTCGAGAGCTGATTATTACCAACTTCATGTATGTATGTACATTTTTCATTTCTATTAAGCACACCTGCGAGTTCGTTCGATTTTGTCGTAGGAAGATTTTTGTACATCACACGGAGTAATTGGACTCGTGATTGCTTTAATTGCTCGTTGAATAAAGATAAGATGAACGCGTGTCCGTATTAGCGACCGTGGGATACGCTTTTTTTCTGTTTCTTTCCATACTAATACGTTCTTACAGGCAATAAATGTTTCATATATTATTTATAGTATGTTTAATATCCTATTGCTTTCAAGTACATGAACATTTTGATTTAACTATTTGTATTAATTATACGTAAACGTTACTAATATATATGAAATAATGGAAAATCAATGATGAAAAAGAAGATTTATTATCTTCTACTAAAACTGACAGACGATATTCGAATCATTTATCTAAAAATTGATCAGTGGTAAAATTAGTCATAGTCTATCTGCCAATACGAAGAAGCATCCTAGTAAAAAGGGAAGTTAAATTAAAATATGACTCGAGTAAGCAGTTTATTGTCCCCTTTTGTTTCGCGACGTTTCACCGTTTCGCCATTGGCCCTGATTAATCCTCGAGGCCCGTTGCGCGTTGATGCGACGAAGATAAAGTCACGTAAAAATAAATGAACAATGGAGCAAAAATTACGGGACGCGGTCGGATCGGAAGATACGCGAAAGTGAACGGCGAAAGTATATAAAGTATAAAACCAAGAGCGTATCCCGTTCGATGAAAATTATGCATTTGTACGAAGCTAACCAGCGTGCAGGTGTGCGCAATTGTGCATACATAATACATGTAGTAGCATATCGTCCAACCAATATACGTCGGAATATGAACTTACTTTCAACTCGTAATTATTGTACACGCATATCCCTTATCAATGTACTCTTTGATTAATTATACCCTTCTGTTTTGTTATTAATTATACCTTCGTGTTTCTAGATACATTCATCCACATATATCGTTAATTATCGTGAAATCTATTTATCAAAAAGTTCTTTGAAAATCAACTTCAAAAGATTTCTAAAATTTCTCTCAAAATTGTAGATAACCATGGTATTGCTTTGTACTTTCTATGTTAAAACGTAATAGAAATTCTTAACTGATCCAAGTAACTTAATACGATCGATTTATTACTTCAAATAATTATTTAGTATTCTAAATTACAACTTCTTATTAGACCCATACGCAACGTGTATGTACATATGTATTAACCACATTGTTGACCTACTGCGAATATACACCTGTGTGTTTGCATATGAATTAATTTACGCAATTAACAAAGCATAAAATCATTAAAGTAAGTTTTCATTAAAACATTGTTCGCTGTATGAGTTCGCTGTAGTGTTTGTTAAATTATATGGAAATGCGGTTATTAAGAACTCAATCTTTTTATTGAAAGTACGGGTATATATCAAAATTATAGTAATAAGAGCAAAATATAGTTCATATTTCTGCGAATTTTCATACAAATTAATATTTTTCAGAATACAATAAGGAAAGTAGAACCTCAATAAAAAAAATTGTTTTACCTACGAAATATTATAGAAAGCATTATACTTTTGATATTCTGTATATTTTTCAGGCTACGTTCATTTTGTGGAATTTTTGCATTTTCAAATTTCCTATAGACCGTTACCATCGAGTATTCATAGAAATACCTTATGGTAGCCATAATTTCTCCATAAAATAACCAATCAGTAATTTTCCAAAAATATAATAACAAAAGAATCGAGTTCATATTTCTGTCATTCTGAACCAATATAGTAAGTACCATAGCGCGTTTGTTCGATCAAAGACGTTCACAATCGTAAACAGATATCAAAGAGATAGTGGTTGAATATTTCAATGTTAGGGCACGATTTCACTTCGCCAGCCCTTTCCCTGCATAGTCGATGATCAGTCGCGGCTATGATTATCGGGTGTGAAAAGCACGTTTGCCTCGTGATCAGCGGTCGGGACATAATGGGACGCAGAATACTTACCTCGTAATCGACGGTCGGACTGTAATAGGGCGGCGTGGTAGTTCTCAGTGTACTGATCGGTGTAGACGAGGTCAATACGTCGATGGATCGCTTGCGAACGTTAACTGGCGGCGATTCCACGCCGACCCAGTACGTACTGTAATCCTGCGCGAACGTGGACCTGCAACGTGGTAGAATAGGGAGAAAAAAAAAAATGAAAGAAACAATCGACGAGAGTTACGAGAAACATATATCGATCCATGGACGGTGAAAGGGAAATGGGAGCGTTTCAGCGAAGTACAAATGACTGATAGGAGGATGAAGATACCGTACTGGTATTGATTGCGGTAATTACGGTATGCTGGTTCTTTGAGAGAGTGCAATAGCCAAAGGTCCAAGGAATATCGTGTGTTTCGTTCGGAGCTATATTACCGACAATGGACACTTCGATCAATTTCAGGCAAACATATGTATGCGAATTATGGATGTGCTCGAATAAACGATGTGCTAAAATTCATAATTGACGAATTAAGACTATTCGTATTTTTCAGTATTTTCGATTTTTTTTCTTTTTTTTTTTTTTGTAAAATTGAAGGGTCTGGACGAATTCTATTGACGAAGTTTATTAATTACGATGGTGTGGTAGACGTGTTAATAATTGTGCTTCTGTGCTTTGCCTTTATTACCGTTTATTACCGTTTCATGTCCTCATTACGGTAACAAACATTTGAGACTTTTATCCTCAAATTGAATGATGTAATGAACGATGCGGATATTCTTTGATATGGTGTGATAATGGATTAAACAAATTATATGCACATGACCGTCTACGTATTTACTTATAATTAGGACATATTGTAATTAACAAAATGGAAGTATTGCGTATGATCCTAATTTGATGAAGTCAATGTTGCAGCTTTTGTCAATAGTTTTTATCGATAACATCAGAATGTTACAATAAAAGCAGATGATGCAAGTATTACCATTTATCATTTTCATTTGTGTTAAGTTATTTATACTTTTAATCGAAAGTTTATACATAGTTTAAGACGAACAAAGTTATCTTGCACACGACTGTATTTATTATAGCATTTACATACTAATTAATTACTACTTAGATTTCATATCATTTGGTAATACCTCAATATGATTGCAAAAATTATACTGAAAACGAAACGCTCTATTAGAAAATAGAGGTACATATATGTTAATACTTTGTGTAATAAAATTGTTATGTTAATTGTTGTTTCATTCGCAAATACTTTCATAGAGTACTCATAAACAAAATAGTTATTCAGATTACTGTACACATTCTCGTTTCTTCGCTGCAACTAGAAGCATTAAAGTAAATAATAATAAACATACTGGTACTCTTAATATCAACTATGTACATTTGAAAGTAGGTAACTAAGCAAATAAAAGGCATACCAAAGTTTAGAAATCTCAACATTTGCAGTTTCTTTCATTTAAAAGTTTAAACAGACAATACACGGTGCAAATGAATTTACAGGTGCAAACTTTTGAAATACCAATGAAACACCAAATGAAACTGGAAAATTTCCCTAATTATATATACAGATATTTCTTCCGAATCGAACAAACAGAAGACTGTC
This sequence comes from Bombus fervidus, assembly GCF_041682495.2. Classification (NCBI taxonomy): domain Eukaryota; kingdom Metazoa; phylum Arthropoda; class Insecta; order Hymenoptera; family Apidae; genus Bombus; species Bombus fervidus. The sequence goes on from NC_091527.1 coordinate 1,770,832, forward strand.
AGTCAAACCATCTTCGATACCAAACCATACTCCGTTTAATGATCCCACAATTACTCTAGCCGATGCATCATAATCGGTCACGAAACATAGCCAACGTTCCTCTCCGTTTCCGTAAAGAAGGAGAAAAAAAAGGGTTATAGGAACGTCAATTCGTATTCCAACATCTCGGCAGATAAGACTATAAATTACGGTCTTCCGGGTCAACGTGATGCAACCCATTACCAGTGCAGGCGTGGGAACAAAAGATAACAATGTTGAGAACGAATAACGAGTCGGAGTCTAATGTTGAAAAATCGTTTCGATAGCGTGGAGGAAGGCTTCGTATCGAACTGAGAATCAACGAATGAACAATCTAACTGGACGAGAGTGGACCAGATATTAGACTGTGTTAAAAGCAGAATTCAAACAAACCATAAATTTCTAGAGATTCGAGAAAAGTATAAAGAGATTTATTTATATGAATGAGATTTCTCGTTTTAATTACATATACGAAGATTACAGACGAAAAACATGATGAGTCATATCTTCTATGTTTAAAATCCGTTGTTGATCAATTCCCGGTAATTAAAATCTTTTTATTTCGCTTTGAAGCCAAATATGTGTTTCTTAATCCCTTTCAAAATTTTCAAAATACTACTCGTCACAGTAGTAAGATCCACAATAAAGGGTTCATTGTTGATACGGCGAGGATATTAAAATATCGTTTTAATAATTATATCTTTGGCTTCCATGAAACTTCGTCCGCTTGTCAGTTACTTTTAAGAGGTTGTTATCACATCAATCCTAACAGGTTGTTTTCATTTTCAATTACATCGTACTAAAATGCTTCTATTTAGACATAAGATGACAATGGAATTATAAAATCAATAACGATATACTTATTATTCCCTTCTGCCGTGGTAAAAAAATTAAAATAAGGATCGCTTCGATATCTAGAACGATAACCCGAATCAAAAGGAGAATGAACGAATGAACTACGTAGCATGAACTAGAGTAGACTGGTACCGGCGACATGTCAAAAGCGGAATTCGAACGAACCGAATGGTTATTTATGGCTATCGGCATAAATTTCTCGAGAAGTTTTAATGGAGCTCGCGCAGCGCTCTGTTCCCCGTATTAATTGAGCATTCAGAAATAACCGGTGGCACCGATTACCAGCGGAAAAGTTTATAACGAATGTCCCAGCCGTTTCACCATTCACCGTTAACCGTGTTATATTGTATTCCGTGCACGGGAGATGCCGAGGCGCCTCCGTGCCACGCGCGTTCGTTCGTTCGTTCGTTTCTAATCGTAATTCATACGTGCGACAGATCGCGGCATATTACGTGCGTGAGCTATATACACCGTGATCCGAAGACCGAGTTTTGTTCCAGAAATTGAATGAACGATTCATCGATACTTTGCAGATGAATTCCTGCATTAGCTTTGAATGCGATGAATCGTCAATTTCCATTCGGTTTATTGTATGATTGCAGAGTTAATTTGCTTTATGCGGACTGCTGTAATAAATTGCAATCTGACAGAAAATCGATTCTGTTCTGCTAGTTACGAGAGTTTTTGAGTATTCGAGTTGCGTTATTTGACTTAAAACTTAGTTATCTATATGTACACGAAGGTGTTTGAACACTCGGCGTAGAAAAATTTTGTATACGTATCGTACACGTTATGAAAACATTTTAAAACTTCATTAGCACTGTAATAAGGCATAACTGATACAATTGTGATGGTAAACGTTGGAACGAATCTGATGATGTATGATGTATATGTATGATGATGTATATGTATTTTCCCGTGATGTTTTATTTTATTGTTTCATCGTGTAGATAGTAAGCAATCTATTTGTATCGATTATTACAAAAATCAAGAATGAGTAGTCGATAAAAATGACCAAGCAAAATAAGCAGTGAATATAAAGTGGCGTTTTACAAACCGTGTAAAGACTTGTAATTCATTCGTTACGATGAAGAATATTCCAAATACGTCTTCATGAAAATGTTTCTTAAACATCAGGAAGAATGGAAGGTTCGAGGACGGAAGAAAATATAGAAAATTTAAATGAATTTAAAAAAGATAAAATAAATGGAAGTAGAGGAGTATGAGACAAATTCACTACTAAAAATAATTATAACGCATAATAATTCTATCGTAATTAGATGTAAATGAAAGAGTTATGCAACCTTGAAATGGCAGTATTGAAAGTACAAGATCTCTGAATGCAAAAAGTTGTGATAGAATTACGAGAGAATTAATGTGAAAGTATTGAAGTACGACAAGGTTTGATTTTCCTGATCTGATACACCTTACTTCCGCATTCTTACAAACCATACCTCTTGCACATTCAACTGCCATATCGTGGCAATACATTTATTGCAATATATTTCATTCGACCGAAGTAAAATAAATTCATTGTAAAAATAAGAAATGTGTACGATATTTAAATACATGATATCATCGAATTATCTGTGATACTTTTAGTCAGTATCAAAATTTCCTAAGGATATACGACAATTGGTAGAAATTTGTGCGAGATTACAAAATAACGTAAACCCGCGAGTGTTCTATCGAATACTCACTTGAAAACAATGGTGCCTTCGTAATTTACAGGTGCCTCCCAGTCAAACTCGAGATTGTGCTTCTTGCTGACGTTCGTGTGAGTCACCGCGTTCTTAACAAAAGGAAAAGGAAAAAGCATTTAATCGTCGTGTCGTGTAGCACTTTGCCTCTGTCCTTCGGGAGCGCACGACAACGTGATTCACGTAGCCTTCGAGAGCTCGCTAACTACGATCGAAACGATCCTATCGGGAAATACTATAAATCATCAAACTTTCTAATCATTTGAAAAGAATCGTATTGATCGCTCGAAGAACACCTTTCAAACCTTTATTCGACCAATATGCTAAATTATTTGTTACTGTATCTGACACTCGTGTCTTATTTAACATTTGTATCATATTATGTAATCAATACACTTTATTTATGTTATCTTATCTGGTACTTTTTATCTCTTATTTCGATTAAAACGTACGAAACACATTTATTTGTTATTAGCTTATCTGCTCCTGTATGTATATTATTTAAGTCGGTACACTTGTTATTCATAGCCTTATCTTACTTATTATTTAATGATTATATAATATTATCATAATTAAATATAATACCGAAAAAACGTAATAACTTTATATTTATTGATTTGCTGATGAAAGAAAGTATTTTAATACGACCTAGTTGAAATTAAAAATGACCTCTTATTACCTTCTAAAAATAGATAATGATTTCAAGAAATTTTATGTGAAACCAATAGAATAACTAATGTTGGAACAATCATATTTCGAGAAGTCGAACAAATCTAATAAATCGAATCTAAATTGAATGGAATAACATCTTAGGTAATGTGGAAGTAGCTGATAGTATGTAATATTGAATTCTAAAAGTGATTTTCTATAAAAAACAGGAAGTGTGACTTATCGTGTCTCTTTCCTGTAATCCTCAAGAATATATAGTAATTATAGAATAATATATATTATTTCAATATTTTATGAATTTATCATTTTATCTATTTTTTTATTTTAAAATTGGCAAATATCTGCAAACTTTAATAAAATTATTCATAACACAGTAACGTGTTTTTACCTTTATACCCTGTGTGCACTCGACGATTCTTGCCGAATCGGGCAAGTTGGCGAACTCTCCAACGAATTCACCGGTCTCGGAGTCATGCGCAAGTATCATAAAACCCTCGTAGGCAAGACCGTGAGGACTTCCCAGAATTAACCGGACTCTGCCTTGTCCTGCAGCTGGTAAAACTTGGTAAGGAGGAGGGTAAGTTTCCTGCTTCGTGCTTCCAGGATGACGAGGCATCAGATCTTTGCATGAATCTGGCGGTGCTCCAGTCGGCAGACCCAGCGTTCTCAACGAGAGAACGCTTAGCAAGATTACAAACGTTCCTTTCATTACTGTAACATACAAATTTTACACATTTAATCATATACGACCTTCCTTTTAAATTACGAAACTTAATAAATTAAATTGCTTAATTGAATTACTAAATAAGTACTATATATTACTTGCCTTAAATATACCTACATTTTCCTATACAAACTTTATGAATGTGATCATGATGATTTTGATGAACACGACATAATATACGACTTTTATATAACGCATACAATATATTTGAAGCCCACTGTTTAATTCGAAGTAGTGTAACAAGAATTTGCCAATATCAATTCCCCTACCTACGATTTTCCTTCCAAATGATATAAGTTTACGTTCGAACAATGTAAATTCTATCGTAACGGGGATTTAATTAATCGAGTATTAACTATAGTTCCGTTACAATTCCGAATAAATGAAGTCCAGATAAGTGGGAGTTCTGCAGACTAGTAGCTACATTAATAACATATCGAAATAAAATTAGATAAGGATTTAGTTGGATAAATTATTGAAATAATTCGCGAATTTCATATTCGCAATAATTAGACCAATATTAGACGGTCAATCTTTCTCTTCTCTCTTCACACGCTTCCAAGTATTTCAAAAAACACCAAAGGTTGCTCTTTAAACTTTCTACTTTGATTCCTGTCTTTCTTCAAATTTTTTCTTCGCTGGTCGGTCCGATGAAGATTTCATACTAATAAACGAGCGTCAGAGTCGTATCACGCTAGACAGTCCCATAAACTCATAAGACTAGTCTGTACAGAAGAACGGATACCATCGACGAACTGTCCTTATACGAAGCGGACGCGCATTATTCAATCTACTTTTTACACGTTCCAGACTATGGAATAATTGCGAAGACGATACAAGGATATCGTTCCAATTCCAAGAATATCTACGTGCGCATAATAAGACCAGCCACATTTTATAACGTTGGAAAATTCGCGGTAGTTTCTTAGTGACAGAATGTGTGTAGATACATGACTTATACGACTACTTTTCCGTATACGTCATCCGCGACTATCGAACAGTTTAACACTGTGAATGTGAAACATTAGTCACCGCTCTAAACTGACCGGAATTCCCGCTGCTCCATTTCTACACTTGCTTCGAATATATTTAGTGCCATCAACGTTGAGAACTTTCGTACCTCTTTTTCTATTAACTATTTCATAATGTATATAATTTCGTAAATTAGATAAACGATTTATGGAAAAATTAGATAAACATTTATTAATGATTTTCATAAATTAAATGCTTTTCAACGATATAGCTGTTTCTATAAATTTTTATATATGACAGAATAAAAGTAACTCGAACGAAAATGAAAATAATTTATTCAAAAGTGAAACGTAAACCATGTAGCAATTCTATGATTTTCAAAAAGTACTAAGAATTTCAAACGAACTAAATTTAAAAAAAAATCGATTACTTAGAATCGAAACGATAACTTTGATGTTGCTGTTCATACTTTACCATCGATAGGCTATATATTCTAATAAATAAAATAAAATAATACTAGAGCATACCACTTGGCGTTTTTCTCTACGTTATAATGAAACTGATGAAGCGTATTTTTGTACTACTTATTAATAAATAGAAAAAAGCTAGGGATCGAAAACGAGCAGAGAGATTAAAAAGTCAAACTTACAGTTCATACCCACCTTTTAATCAGCTTCGCTCTGTAAACTTGGAAAAATTTTGATCTATGTTATCCTCGCAAGCAGGATACACAAGCTTCCTCTCGCGAACATTTTCATAATCTTGTAGAAGAGGATGAAAAATTAAGAGAGAAATTCGGATAAGGAAAACGGAAAGATAAAAAAGATCCGTGCTTTCCTCTATTAAATCGTATAGGTTCGCGTTAGGTATTTTTCTTCATGGGTGAAAAAAGATCGAACGTCTAGTGCATCGGGCTGTTGGTTATCGTGGCGCAACTTTATGCGTTTAGCAATACCGTAACCGCAGATTCTGCTGTCCAGATGCGGCCATGATTCATACATCAATGAGAAAACAACGCAATCCGCGAAACAAGAATCTGTGGACACTTTACTTATTAGTAGACTGCGGATATTTATGCGAAGCTCATAATTTCACAAATATAATTAAAAGACTGGCACCTAAATAGCAATTTCGTTAATCCGTTAAATAACTGCTAGAACTATCTTACTATACTTTTATGTATTATGTGCATTTCGTTTGTTACTGCACTTTCAAATTCTCCATAAATACATATCTAATGCAATCTACTTACTAGGTACTTTACTTTAACAAATATTTTCCGCATTTCCAAGAAAAATAAAAGAAAAAGATAAAGAATTATCGCGTCCCTCTTTGAATCGAGTAATGCTGTTGCGCGTACCTCAATGCCGAGGGTCGAGCTATTAAAGCTATTGCCCATTACATAATATAACTGGCGCGGTGTTTCAGTGTTGTTTAGGAATGTGCAAGCAAAGAAATCTCGTGGGTCGTCCAGCAGAACTCAATAGGTGAAAGTGAGCGTCTTTCATGCGTGGGTTGCACACAACTCAGCAGTCTTTGAATCGTTGTAAATAACGAAACGGTACACTGGCAATCCACTGGCGATCGCGTTTCTGACATTTTTCTACTCGTTCAAATATTTCTGTCTGTATACACTATTGCTTCTATGTATTGAAGCACTCCCATATCGTTGCAAATAGAGTGGCTCATAAAAATATTCGAACACTTGCAGACACCTTTTATGAATGCAATTATGTGTGTCATACGAAACATTTCAAAATGTCATTAGCATTTTAATGAGACTTAAATTATTATGGAAATTATTGTTAAGATTATATCGGTAAATTTTGAAAACAATCTGAAAATCTACAATAAAATTTATTGCAAACATGTACTTACATTACAGTAAAAAATCAATACATAATATGAACAGTGTGATCTTAAATATATAATTAGTTAAATATGATCCTTCTGAATGCAGTGAGTTGAATAATTATCTGATCAAATATTTTGACGATCTCTGAGAAGTGTAAGCTTGCAATAAATATGTTGTAATTTCTGTAAATTTATGTAAATTTTCAGATGTATTTCAAATCTTACCAATATAATCGTGATAATCGTGTCTCATTAAAATGCTAATGAAATTTTCAAATGTTTCGTATAACACACATAATATATATATATATATTCGGAAGAAAGTTTTTATAAATGTTCAAATATTTGTATCACTTGGTAGGAATATTTCTGAAATCAAATTTTGTACAGATACGATCGTATTCGATGGAATCAGTGGTGTATAACTGACTTCAATTATGTGAATTGCTGGAAACTTAGATCATCCTCTACGACTTTCCTCGTTTCGAAGAAATCATGGTGTTACGCTACCATTCTATTGGAACGAGCAAATGGCCACAATGAGAAGAACAATTGTGTTTTAAGGACAATTACGAAACTTATTTTATACTTACAGCCTGAAACATTCGAGACAAGGTCGATGCTTGCCCACTTCTGTTATGGTCCATTTACGCTATTGCGACAAATCGTGGCACGTGCAAACCCGTATCCCAATATCGAGTTCGTTAGAATCGGGAAATCTAGCGAAACGTGAGCCATGACTCTATCAAGGAAAACAAAGAATTCCCAACAGACTAATATACATAGATTTAAATTCATCGGACACAGTACAGAGAACTCGCGCGCTTTTACCAAAGAAAGTTTCATATTAATTTTGAGATTTTGAAGAAAATCCTACGACTCGGTGAATCTAGGGATTTTAAAACTGTCCTGAATTATTTTAAACCTGTAAAATCCCTAAATACTTGAGGATTTTCTAAAAGTCTCGGTCGCTTCGAAATCTCTCAAACAGCCCGAAATTCCAATCATTTCCATGAATTCCTGAAATCTCAAAAACTTCCACGGATCTACAAATATTACAAAATTTCAACCTCCCATATTCTCCGAAATTCGCGAAATATTTAAAGATCCGAAATTCTTGCATCCCACTGGTTCACGGGCCTGAATTCCAGATATTTAGAGTTCTACATATAAGTCCAAGGTTTTCTGTATTATATCTCACGAACTAAATTTAAATTAAAATCTCGAAAAATGATCGACTTTATACGTGAAATGCGTATTTCTTGATTTTGCAGTTTTGAAAGCGTAACTCGAAAGCGAACAACAGCTTGTTACCACTAATACACCAACGATCCGATCTCCATAGAGTGAAAACGAAGAGAAATCTTCAAGACTGCATGCAAACATTACCTAACTGAACGTGTACGAGAATTCCAACTACAGAAGACATATTAAACAACTCGCTGTCTCGCGAATAATGTTTCAGTGTCAAAGAATTTCATTCATGATAATAGCGACGATTAGAGCGCACGTTTCTATGCATTTATGGAAAATTTAACCTTCTCGCAATCTTACAATTTTTATCTTATACTAGTTTTGTTCTTGTACCTTTGATAATTTTTATGAATGCGGGTCTTCGTATTGTCGCAAGCCTTTCTAATACTAACAACGATAAAATATTCTCTCTCTATGAAACATTCGATGCGTCGCATCGTTGCGAAAAGAGTAAGAGATATTGCAAAACGTCGTATACGTGAGTAGATACGATTTTACAATTCGCGGCATGCCTAAATCGAAATTGTGTTGCAATCTATACCTTGACCCTCTAAAACAATGAAGAACTTTTCCATCGACGTTAACACTTGCTGCTTAATTGTCAGTTTTTCAACGTCTTTAATTGCATGGAATAGCGGATGATCGATATCTTACTTGCATATTTTCCATTAGGAGATATATTTTTTATCCCACATGTACCTATTATATCCGCGTTGTGACTAGACAAAATGTAAACAGGCGCCGTAAAAACGCATAATTAGTCAGCCACAAACGTTTGAAAAAGCGAAACGCATATTATGAATACCGTACATTCAAACATGAATATAAATCATCATGCCAGAGTATTATTCGCCGAGATTAATATCTTCACAATTTCCAACAATTTATATGTATTATTGAAATAACACAGATACCATCGTGTATGATACATATCGTCGACGATATATGGCAAATTTTCGTTCAAACACACTCAGTACATACACTATCCCGCGTAAGATTCCAGGCATTTTACCCAACCTATAGCGATAGAAAGTAATGGCTAAAAGCAATATTTATCATGTTCTTGTAGAATCACCGAATAATGAACTTAATTATTTATTTAAAAATTTACCGATATTACATCGAAGCTCAATACACGATTGACATAATTAATGTATCTATTGATATTCATTAAAATTTGTTTATTGCGACAACAGTTTATTATGAGTTTAGAAGAATTGATCTGTGTATTACAAATTAGATTGTCTTCTCCAGAACGTTTTTTTATAAATTTTCATTGCATAGTTAGTCTTTTCGAAATTTGTTTACTATGCTATAATAATAAACTACTAATACAGAGTATAGTCATAAATCAACGCATCGTTTCTATTCTACTTATATAGTTCCCTAATTAAATTACATTATGTCAAAAAATAAACAAGTGTGCAGATCCTTTTGATCAGTAGCCTATTTTAAATATTACTCGTCGTGGTAAAGCGAAACATACAGGCTTGCGCACGTGTATTATGTACAATAGGCTTAAACGGGCACATTGTTCTTTTCATCGATGAAGTTCGTAACGGGGGAAGCCGGGAGGATAAAAATCCATTCATTAAAAACAACATTTGAATGACAGATGAAGAGTTAAGAAGCACGGCAATCACGCTTCGCCGGTTATTATCATGTATCATTACGGTATTGTTCGAAGCAACGAGCACAAGGCTTCCCGCGTTGCATTTTGCTGCTCGTTCCGATATTATACACGCGCGCGCACGACAACGCTGCTGCTCACCCACCGATCTATGGATCGTAGTTCGGAGAATGCACAGTGTTACATTGTGGCCGAGTTAACCCAAGGAATTGCGCTTTCGTTCGATCCCGTAGCTATCACACGAGGGGAAATTTCTAACAGCGAAATGGTACTTTCTGCGGCAAAAGAGACAATTCAATTTCCTTTCTTGCCTCTCCTTTCGTTTTTTATCGTCATTATCGTTCGATATGATTTACGATTGAAAGTGCACGTCTGAAATGAAAAACGAAGAAGCAAACTGAATGTTATTGCGTATAATGGCTAGAAAGAGTACTGAGAAAGTATTTTCTATGTTAAATATTTCTATTAGAGCTCTCGTTTCTCTGAGATTAACTCATTTCGCGGATAACAATTTTTTACATTCAGATTAAGATACTTTATGCAGATTAAAGTATAACGCTTATGTAGATTTCAGGTTACAAAAAATTTAATATATGAGTGAACTTAATCTGTGTCTGAATAAATAAGAAACAACGATGCGTAAATATCTTCCTCTACCTAACTATATGTATTTTACACCCTAGAAAATACTTCGATGTATACATCTTTTATTTCACATTTTCTTTCCTTATATATCAACTTCAGAAGCTTATAATTTATTTTTTGTTTGAATATTACATAAGAATGAAGAGCGAGGTATAAATAAGTTGATGCAGGCTTTGAATATCCTTTGAAATATCGTCATTTTCGACACGTGACGCAAAAAATTGTCCTATACGAAAATCCAAAAATAAAACTCGCACAAAGATACTACACGGTGCCTCTATCGTGTCGAATGATACGTGCTCTTATGAATTATACATAATGGAATAGCATATGAGTCAGTTGCGTGGTATCACACATTACACGTCATTTGTGCAAATAAAATATCATTACATATCATTTACCTTCCATTTGAATTCACTAATTAGTGAACTGAAAAAAATCATCAAAATTGTATAAAACATGATCAGAGAATAAAAATTAATAAAAAAATTAGTTAAATGGAAAATATTTATGATTCGATGGACATTTTACATTCGAACAATAATTTTATACATCGAAATATTCCACAATTTCCGATAGAATCGAGTAGTAAACTAAGTGTTTGGCGAACGTGTAGCCATAGTAACGTTACTTTCCTGTCCTAGAAATTCCTCTCTGAGCGATCTAGATTCCTACGTTAATATGTCAAACCATATGTTAATATAATATTTTATGCGTTTATTACTTTGTTCATGTATACCCGCGTTCGTGTCCTAGAAATTCCATGCTGAACACTGTTCGTAGATTCTTCTGTCATTAGCACGACATACGGCGAACTAATTTATTACGCGAGCAGACTTAAAAAATATTATCAACAGCTACTATTAACAAACATAAAAACATTAGCTGGAATATTATTTTAAACTTATGCTGATTTTACTATTTATGATTTAAAAAATTTAATCAACCTGTTTATTAATATAATAATTTAATTAATATAATATATTTATTTTTCTAATAAATCAAATTAGTTAGATAATATAATTAGTTAACGTCAGAATAAATTGCAATTATGCTAAAACGCTATTCGATAAATTATTATAAATTCTTTCCAACTATTAACAATTGACTTGTTCTTTTCAGTACAGATTATATCGAAGTAGTAAGTTTGCGTACCTTTATAAAATATTCAAAAATATTGCTCGCGATTCGGAAAATAATATTTTAAAGACAAAGTTAAGGTTCGGAAACATTTTTAAAAATAGATCATCGAAAAGAAGTTGGAACGATTCATTTTAATGCTATCCGTCGCACTACTTATCGATAATCGACTCAGAATCAGTTATCAAAGGGACAAAGAAAGAAAGTTCGTTGAAGCTTCCAACACAAGGTTAACTTTCTAAAACATTACCGAAGCGCTTATTTATTAATTGCATTGGGAACATTATGCGTCGAAACAAAATCGATTTCGCGTAATAATTCAACGTTTTCATTCTTTCGACGAAGCGCCTGTGCACCGTGCCACGTGCAGGAATATAAAAACGTTCTGGCTGGTGACAGGTGCACCAGAAAACTTGTTTTTTAAGCAGTTCCCATAGAATATGGAATGAACCACGACTGTATTTGTCATGGTTTTATTTTACCAAGAGGCGTCTTGAAACTAGTCACTTTTTTGTACGAGTACTCTTTCCATCAAATAAATTTCGCGTGAAATTTCATTTTTATGTCAAATGTCGTGCGACCGATGGAAATCTGTCATCTGTATGTTACGCTAGGATCGCGACTTTCGCATGCTGAATTTGGTCAATGGACCGCGTTGAATCTATCCATCAATAAACCCCATTATCGATAAAACAACCTACCATTGAAAACACCCTAAATAGAAGTCGAATGATTCTATGTTAACAAATGCAATACATCTTAGATAATTAAAAGGTGTTTCTACCAAACATTGTTAGAATGTCTTATGAATTTAAATAAGACATGAAAGTTGTATAAATATAGGTCATTTGAAGCTTCGGTAAGAAGTTGTAAATAAACGCAAATGTATATGCCAATTTGTATTTATCACAGTTTATGAAGAGAATTATTTGGTCTTTTCAATAGCATAACACATCTACAACTAACGTTTCTCTTGTTTTGTATCCTTAATTGCGAAATAACATCTCGAGATTTGTACTCACGGTGCTTCATACTTGGTGATTTTCTCTCGTCAACTTCAATCTTATGTTGTGTATTGAGTTAAATCTACAGCGTAATAAACACGCAGTCGGCAAGGCGTGAAGTCACGTGTAGCGGAACTCCGGTATACATATAGAATCCTCGTTGATCCTGGCGAGGGAACACGCGCGTCATAGATGCATCTTCCAACGCAAAAAAAAACCAATAATTCACCGAGTCATCGATCACCACAAGAAGCAACACAATATCGGCGATTCTGGTCTCGCGATCGAATCCCAAAGTGAAAAGGTTAATCTGTACAATTTACCGAATCAAACCGGTGTCATAATATTTGTAACCGAAGATCATGAACTCAATCTGTGTACGCGGTCAATCTCCGCGAATCTTTCTGCCACCTATGCGCGCCCCCTTCGAACTCTCCTTTGCACGCGTGGTTATGAGAAGAAAAAGATGCTCACTAAGTTCGGTTAGGTCAAGTGTTTCCCCGACGTAGTCTCGAGAAGCACTTGTTGATTCCGGACGAGCATAGTTCTGACCAGCACGCTGAGAACCACACCTTACGAGAGACTGTGTAGTGGATATACGGATCGAGTTGAAAGGCCCGTGAGACCACATCAGGTCCGTACCTAGCCAACGGAACCCGTGTCATGAGATCGATCCACGCTCTTTCTGATCCTTGTTTACACTCTAAACAATGAGCACACAAGATTGGTTATGCGACATACCAGCATGTTGAAAAGTGGAGAATATAAATAAATAGATATGATAATAGGAATGGTTCCCTTATGTCAAAATCATAAATATATACATTTTCAGTTTTTTAGTAAAGAATTGAGCTAAATTCTTTTCCTTTTCTTTAACTTTAATACATAGATTAAGATTATGAATGTAACAATGTAACAACGATAATTATACTGTAATTTTAATTAATATTTTCAAGAATTATCTGGTTGTAATATAATCAACCGAATCACATATTCATGATATTAATATACAAAAGACGATATAATATTGTCAATGAATAAAATTGTATACATTTCAATATCTGTAAGACAGACTACTATTAAATATAAATACAATACATTATATCCTCCCATATGCTAATTATAATTTGTTGTACATACAGATTTTTTCTTTATGTATCTGGTTCGGTCATTTTCTTACTCGCATTTGACTGAACTATTTTTCAATATACAGGAATAATTATCAACTTAATTTTAAATACCTAGAGAAAAAGGCCAAGAAAAGGTTAAAGAATGTGGCGAAGCCATACCTAGACTTCGACGTTGCTGTGTATTAATGCTGAACAACAGTTTTAGCTTTTACTCTACGGATCGGGGATAACGGAGGGAAGGCACGACATACCAAAACTCCGTGTCGTGATCCCAAGCGAAACTTAAGAAGAAACTATCAAATATCAAGGTGAAGCGTACGAGGACAAACAGCCAATGACCAACAAATTATCATGAATGATTTGAGCAATTGTAATTCCTTACCATACACAGACTTTTAATACATAATTATATTATATATTAAAATACAAATCCAGCTAATCCATTAAGTACTACATACATGTAATCTAATAATAAATGAAACATTTGCATTGTGAAGTTAATTTAATTTGCTTTTAAACATCTTTATCTCGCAACTTCAGAAATTAATTGTTTTACAATACTAAATAACTATAAAGATATCGCTTAGTTTAATAACATGATCTAGTATTGAAAATGTTTAATATAATATCCGTCGATAGTGAAACGGTATAGATAAATCGAAGGGAATATGTCCAAGAAATAAATTTGTCTAAAGACCCGTTATACCCGGCAGTGAATAATTAGTAGGCACTCAGCGTACTTGTTTAAAAAGTCATTCAAACACAGTGGTCTCGAGCCGTTCCTGAGCCGTCGTAAAGAGAGAGGGACTAACTACTTGCCTACAAAATGGGGGTTCGGCGTACCGTACGTTCACCGTATGGTCTTCACCTCAGTTTTATCGACGTTCCTCCTCGTTTTTCTCGTTCCCTCTCTTTTCCTCGTTCTAATGATGTTTGACGCTCGCTTACGCTTATACGTCCATTGCATACCTTCCTACCATCCCTCACTCGATAACCGTGTCAACACCGAATTTCTGCCATACCATGCGAATTGACTGCAGCCGACCTCCTGCACAGGATTCGGAATATATCTGAAAAATCAATTGCAAACAAATTTTCATTACGTTATAGTAGCATACATAAATCTATGATTTATTTAAGATCCACGACTTTTTTTAAAATTCTTTTTAACTCTTTCATTCCTAACGATTACTATAAATCCGCATCCATGTAATAAACTGCACATACTAGCGCCGTCTAAAGTTAACGCTCAGTAAACGGTACCGATTGCGCGACGCCTGTAGCAACCTGTAGCACAGTCGGTGCCTTATAGTAATCGTGCTAATATTGCGTTTAATTACGTATTAGTAAAACGGTGTTTACGTTTTTTCCACTCTCCCAGTGTTTGTGTAATATTAATACAACATATATTCTACAATATATATATTAATACAATAACACAGAAAAAGCAAACTCCTGCAGAAGTACGTAAAAAAAGGTTAATGTAAGATATTTTTTAAAATAAGAGAATGGCGGCATCAAAGGGACCAATTGTCTATGAACGTATATCCTCAATGTGAGAACATACTTTGCTTTCGCCGATATACCAGAATGTAAATCGTAAAACCGGTTTTAAAGTCAAACGTGTCTCGAAAATTTTAGAGAAAGAAGGAGTGTTTAACGTCTTCGGTAGTGGACCAGATTCAGTGATAAATTTCATTACATAAGCACTTAGGATTCTTAAACTATGTGACAATTAGTGAGAAATTATACCGAAAGAGCTGTCGGTATCATTGTAATTACAACGATAGTCGTTAGATGGAACTCGTGTATACCGCGCAAAACGTGTTTAATTTAAATTGTCAGTTTATAATAAATAAAGTTTAAATTCTTTATTGTGCCATCTCTTTTACAGATATTATGTTATAAAGTATTTATAGTATTATATATTGTATATAATCAACAAGATAATATACATTTTCGTTACTTTTTTTAATAAAGCTATACTACAGCATATTTTTTTTATAAAAATATTGCCTAATAATTAATAATATTTTATAAAAATATTATTATTACATTTAATTTTTCCATATTTCATATTTTGTTTTACTAGATAAATTAATTTCATAACAAATATTTTTATGACAGGTGGTTATATTATCATTAAAATATTTTGTATGAGATAATTCTTTTCATTGTAAACATTTAAACCTATCAATGTAGTGAGCAGTATCGACTTATACTGCAACACGTCAATGGTGGACCAGGAGCCTTTTCTGGTGAAAGGAGTCAAAATGCGTAGAAGTACATAAGTATTATTATTGAACCTTCTTTTACAAAATTTAAAATTTGCTTGTAATTTATGTTCTAGTATCTCTAAAATAAGGCAATTGTTTCTATAGCTGCCCTCCCGCTCTCTGAATCCGCCACTGGAACACGTTAGTTTAGCAATCATCTTCCTTAAAGTACAGGTTTTTCTCACGGAATACTCGACCGATTGTACCTTCATTAACATCTTCCAACATAATGATCATTCAAATTCCATGCGTACTATTTAAATTCCATGACAATAAGAACATACTTATCCATTCTTCGATATCAGTTCCCATCACGAACAATTTCAAAGACCAACTTTACCATTACAATATCCAAAAAGCATCCATTATACTATCGAATTTGATAAATCGATCAAACAATGAAAGATATGGTCTATAAATCAATTTACTTAAATTTCCCGGTAACCATACATAAGGTCTACCACGAGAAAATGTGCGCAAGTACGAGCTATCAGACACGCATGTGTACTTTATTACTTTGTACCTCATGCACAAGTTTCGTTTTGCGTCTCGTCTCGTCCGGACGCATCACTCGATTGATCGCGAAACTCAGCCAACGGCATTCCGTCAATTTCGAGGGAAATTTCGTGAATGAAACAGCTGTATTGCGTTCTAAGCACATTGTTATTAGTAAACACCGTACACGTTTATCTTCTGAGAAACGCTTTAAAGCAAGCGGTATGTCACTGTTCGCCTGTTGCGTACGTCAGGTGAGTTTTGTTATTCCCGCCCGTAAATTAACGCGATCGATTGAGTATACATAAGTATTCTATACAGGATAATATATATGTATACAGTGAGTCACAGCCAAAATCGTACAACTTTTCCAATCGTACAACTTTTCCAATCGTACAACTGAATAACTTTCAAAGACTTGATTTTTCTTTCTTTCCTCCTTTTCTTTTTTTTTTTTTTTTTTTTATTTGAAAAGTTAAAAAGATCAGTTTGCTAGGTGACGTGTGAAAAGCTTTAAAAATTTCATCAAAATCGGTTAACGTCGTTATGAGCTACAAACGATTAAAAATGAGAATCGCAATTTTTCACGATTTCCCGCCTATAGCTAACCGTAATAAATTTAAATATGCTTACACCTTTCGATGCCTGTTTCCCCATCAAGCGAGTTTGATATTTTTAGCGCAGATATGTATAACTAACATAAACGTGTTCTTTAAATCTCCATTATAGGCCCCGATAGAAAAGTTGTAAAAGGTGACCTTCATTATTTCTTTCGCGATTTTAACCAACTGCAAGTTTTTCAACATTTTTTTGACACGTCATTTAGTAAACTAATTCTATTAACTTCTCAAAAAAGTCAAGTCGTCTAATTCGATTTTAAAAACGTTATTCTTATATTTCTAAGGGTGCACGAGTTAGACCGTGACACACTGTATACTTATCAGGAAATTCAAATAGCATCGAATAAACATATAGAAGAGAAACATGGTGTATTGTTATACATATTGAATCGTGTGCTCTATTTCGTTTATACGCGCTTCATTGTGCGCACTTTATTCGTTTGAAGAAGTTATTATTGGAAGGAAATATTTTTCTTATGGAGATGATGAATTATTGTTAATAATAGATTTTTTCTTTTGTTTTAGAAGGAATTAGTGAAATATGGTATTAAAGAAGTATTACGTCTTATGTTATCGTATCTTATCTTATCATCTTTTGTAATATACTTTATTTTCAAAAATAATATTTTTTAAGCCATTGTGTTTAAGAATCAATAGGATAGCAAAATTAAAATAAACAATCATTGTCAATCATTGTAATCGAATCATTAGAAGAGTGTATAACAGCGGCAAATGCGCAATTATAGCAAATCTACCAATATTACGTCTCGCTGACTCCAGCATTCATCACGTACGTGCGATTTGCTTGTTTGAATCCAATCTTGTGGCTTTATTTACATAGTGACGCGTAGCGTGTACTATTGTATTTGCAAAGTTCGTTTCATTTGCAATTAACGAAAATCTTAATAAATCGCTCGTTCCTATTTTTAAACAAACTATTTTCTCGATTCTTGAAATTCTTCTAAATAATTGTTAAAAATATCTTTCCATTGACGGAAATACCTTTCTTATTCTCTCTAGATAATAAATACAAGGGGAAACGATGTATATTGGAAATTGATTGAATTCAGAGATAAAAAGAACAATGAGAACAACAGCGTTTCATTGGAATTCATCAAAGACAGGCCGCAACTGGCAGAAGTTCGAACGAGTAACAGAACAAGAAGAAATCGCTTGTTTACCAGAAAATAAAAAAAAATCGGTGCTGTGTCGATTTTTCCATGGCCGCGGGCTAGCCTTAATTCTTGCTCACCCCTGTCGCTCAGGTGGCAGAATCGGTAAACAGAAAAATGAAGTTTACTTCGCGTTGCGGGGCTGTCGGGGGCTCGGAGCTCGTTCAGCGTAACTCGCTAGGGTGAACGGTTACATTTTCCGCTACTTAACGGATTTCATGCTCAAGTATCAAAGAGATCGCGTCCTTGCTCTAATCAGCGCGCGTATTAATAGAACGCGACTTTGGTTTTGCAAATTTTCTTAGGAACCTTGCGTGTCTCTATTATTCCGCGCAACTTGTAACGCTCCAGAAGAAACTTATTTGAAATATAGTTAAAGAAAAAAAAAAAGAAAAGAAATTACAAAAATGTCGTGTCTTCCCGATTGTAAGGGAAAAGTTAAGGATGACACGCTTCTGGTCAAGGGATTCGGTCGATCAACGTACAAAGGTTTAATTATACTCGAGCCGTTCTTTTTTTAAGTCGACCACGCTCGTCAGGTTTCAGAACCGTGATTTATCGATCCGAACGAGAATTTCACTCGGCATAAATCATCATCGCGTAAATATTTTCGAAGCCGTTTGATTTTTTGATTTTACATAATTTTACAGAATCAACGACAGATGGAAGATACTCGTCAACAGGTGTTGTTGAAGGAACCACCGGAAATATCGTGGGAGAACACGCTTGGCGCCCCGGATGGCGTTCCATTCGACGATGACACCAAGGAATTACTCAGAAGATGCATCGATGTATCGACATCCACACCCACCACTCTGCCGCAAATCATTGAGCGAAGCGAGGCGTTTCCTATAAACTTTCCTATTAACACCGTAAGATGTTCCACGCTGAGAGACAGGGGAATTAGCACAAGCACCCTTGAGGTTGGACTATTAAAATTTCTTACAAACTATCAGTTATTTTATAACACTGTCGTAATATCATATTTGTTTCTTTTCAATTCTTATTACTAAACTACGGATGTTTATGCATTCATGGAAGATTAGAGATTTATGGAAAATGCAAAGAATGCACATAGTATGCAAAAATATATAAAGTCCAAATTATAGTAATTTTAATAACGTTATAGTATTTAGTAGACGAAACAAATCTCTGCTTATGCTTGCGTTCATAAAAATTTAAATTTGCATAAACATCCGCGGTCTAAATTATTACTTCCATTATGTGTAAGATTTTACGAAGCAGATTCAATTGCAGATGAACGCGAATTCGGTTTATCCTGTGATACACGAAGCAATGTTACCATTGTTAGCTCGATGGTTGAAGCATAAACGGCTGTATGGTAGTGCAATCGAGAGAGCCATGTATAAAGATATGGGCTTGGTACAATTCATTCACCGTTTGCTAGAAAAGCGAGCCGTACACTTCTATGGATCTGATGATCGATGGAAATTAATCGACGGTAAGACAGGCGTGGACGGATGGGAAAATGTTGGCACAGATCACGAGAAAGAACCACTGGTTAGTTATCTGTCTTGCTTGAACATGGTAATTTTTTAGAAGATTACCTAAACATCTTTTAGTTTCATTGAATACAAGAATTTCATTAAAAATAGCTATTATTTTGGAAATAACCATACCCATTGAAATTTTGTTACTAATAGGTGTTAACGAAATGTTTGTCATACGATGAGATCAAATTGTCTGCGATGATGGCGATGTCTTCCCACACAGAATTCATAAACGACGGCTCGCGCGAGAACAGAGGCGTCGTGAGTACCGATCCAGACTCTGTACAGCAGAGAGGAGTCATTATAGGTGTCGTGGGAACAAGGTTTTCTATGTTTATTTAACGCTCATCGTTAATAAAGCTAAATATGTAAAAATATACTTACATATTTGTACAAGCTCATATTATTTACGCTTTCTGCTGATTGTTTGCAGATTTGAACGCCCACGCTTTATGGAATACCAGGACATCCTTATTACTCCTCTGCAAAACACTGTCGAGAATGGGTGAGTTGTAAACTTTATCATGCAGAATGCACAAATAGCTAATCTGTCATCTTGATTTTAATGTGTTCGTTTTTAACGTTCCTTTTGTAAATAATTTCTTTCTCACGTTGATGTTTAACGAGTCTTGTCTATTTGAGTGTTACAGACATTTGATAAAAGTTATAGCATATCCTTAATTAAATTGATCGAGTACTAATAGTTATTTGTTTTTCGTCGTGCGAAAAAGTTTTTCCAAAAGATTGTAAAAAATCATCTTGTGCGCGGCAACAGAATTCTGCAAAAATAACTAACAAAATTGTAGTTTAAAAAACGCTGTTCCATTACGTTATGACAAATGCTTATTCTATATTTAAAATGAAAATTATTTACATAGCATTTAATAAAGAATTGTGAATACTTGGTGATATCTGTATAACAGATACGGGCCGCAAACAGCTGGAAGCTCGGAAGAGATACGTGGGCTGCGAGTTTTGTGGGCCAAATTTTATGGCGAGGAATACCATCCGCTGTACGAGGAGACGCTGAAACGAATTAAATCAAAAGAAAACAGAAGATATCTCTCGTTGATAAGTCAAACAGTCTTCGACATCGAGAATTACATGAAAAGGACACTGCTCACCGTAGAAATCATACTTCTCGAAGCAAATACACGAGCGGAGAAACAAAACACGACTGCTTTCTTACACGTTGTCGGCTTTGGCCTCGGTTAGTAAGAAAAACTTCAAAATTCAAATTCAAAGTTATTTAACTTCGTGGAATATTTGTAATTCAACGTCATAACTTTATAAGCGTTATACATTTCCGTAATAAGGAAAAATATTTTCAGGGGTATGGAGACTTACTCAAGAGCAAGAAGTATATTTTTTAAAGACGTTCGAGATCGCCCTTAGGAAAATGAACAAGAAACTGAGATACGTATCCGATATAATGTTCGCATATTTCCAACAGCGGAAGTGCGGCGATGCTGGAAACGGAGATTATCTCGGAGGTTTGCTACCAATCTCAATTCTCGATTATTTAGCAGAAACAAATAGTACAAAGGATATATCATTTTCCAGATATAAGAATTCACTTCGCTCTCAGGGAACCTCATAGCAAACTGTTCAGAGCCTCGGACGCGAATAAACTTCTCGTAGTGACGTACGCGTGGGATGGAAACGCGTTGCCAGGTTGTCGAAAAATTTCCATTAATTAAAATCATGTTTGTCATTAATAATAATAATAATAATAATAACAGCTTCGTAATTTTAAGCGTGTTTTCCATTAAAATTATCGTTAAATCTAATTACGCAGAGTGGTTGCTAAAATCAATCGCTTAACTCGTAGGAAACGAATTCTGGAGCGGGCATTTGACATCGAGTGGAGATTCAGCGGCAGCGTGTAGTACTCAGATCGCAGAATTGCATACTTTCAGAATAAATCCTCGAGCATGTGGAGCCAGCTTGCACATTGCATCTGCGCAGCATGGTATTTTGCACATATCGGATTACGCGAAGCTACACCTTGCTTAGGTGAATTATCTTTCATGTTAATCGTAATTGGTCGATAATCATCGATGATCGGTAAAGGAGTATAACAATAACGAGGATTTACAACTTCTAAATCCAGGAAAGGGCTGGCCCATTGGGCACCGGTCAGCGAAGACCATCACGATCTCCACGTAGTCAAAGAAGTCGTAGCGCAGATGTCGATTGCTTGAAGAAATATACAGAAAGACGAGTCGAGGAGAGAAGGCACACAGAGATACCGGATACGAGCAAGCTCGATCCTTCCAAATGGGTCCCACTACCGAAAAATATCACGCGAATCCAACCAGCGTTGAAGAAAGCGCAACAGTCGTTAAGAGACGAAGAGAAACGACGTTCGGTGTCGAGCGAAACCGAGGAATCCATAGCGGATAGCACAACGGACATGGGTACACCAAAGAAATTGTCTCCTACGAAAGAAGAAGAAACGACGAAGGAAGCCGAAGGAAAGAAAAACGATACGTCCTCGCCAGCCTCGTACAGACAGACGGCCGGCAGAAGTCATAGCACGGACGTCAGCCACTTAAAGAAAGAGAAACTAGTCGAAGAACGAAGGCATACGGAATGCAGCGACCCCAGAACGATCGCGACGAGGTTGACAGAGCACATTTTCCTAGTCAAAAAGAAACCAATGCCGTGAACGAATCGATTAAAGCCGCGTACACTCGTGATAAATACCGAGGTGTTGCACTAATTGTATTAATCACTAGAGGTTAACTATATTGTCATGAAAATTATATGTACATAGAATAGTAATAATTTAATGTCGGTCGTTGTGTGGATAGAAATGTATATGGCACAACACCAAAAAGAACAAAAAATAATAATGATAATGCAGCTCTCGTTTATTCGGTAAATATAATGCATACGTATAATATGTAAGAGGAATAAGATAAAAAACAAAACGTTTGATTAACTGACCATTTCTGGCGCTTAAACAAAATGTATCGAGTCTCGACACACTGGATTTCTGATACCAAATACCTTTAGGTGGCTACCGCAAATTAACACCTCAAGGTTCCGCTACGATGCATCCCCGTTCGCAAGGATCAGCAACAGCTGCGAAATCACGAAAAACGCCGCGACCAGATGGATGACGTTCGTCAAGAATCCATCCCCTTGTCCAATACCGCGAATGAACACGGAAAGAAAGCCTTCCGCGACGGAAGCGTGTCACGCGACTGATGGATCACAGCTTAAAAGTGTTAAAAGCGAATCGCCCAAGTGGGAGCCGCTGCGAAAATTCGCGCCAATGGCGTCGAAGACCAGTGCCGAGTCTAGTCCAAGACAAGGTAATCAATATAAGTACGATTCTTGCAAGAGGAACTTCAGACTCAAATTGTTCTGGAAAGGATGTTCTCTCAATTGGATACGACCCCAGGAAAAAGTTCAAAGTCTTATATATCTTATATCTAAGCGTCGTCAAGCTTTAGTCATCATTGAATAATTCGCTCCAATACTTAAACATTTGGCAATGTGTGATTTTTGTAAACTCTAAATGTAGTTTACTTATAATCGATTAGCCACCTGCATCTGAAATTACAGTTATGTTTATTTTACGTATAGACCCACCACCGCACCAAATTTTATTGAAATTGGGGGGGGGGAGAGAAGTCTGAAGCTGTTCTTGTTAGAAAAGATACGGAAAAATTTACATTGTTCCAAATATGGGAAATTAACATAATTAATTGCAGATAAATCGGACTCGAATCCAAATTCGCCAACGACAAAGCGTTCCCCTGACGCCAATGAACAATCGAAAAGGCTTACCCAACGCATGCGAGATCTTTACGACTTCAAAACAGAAAACGAGTGGCCGAAAAGGGCGATAAATGCTCGATGTGGGAATACGTGGATAAGTAAAAGCAGCAGCGAAGAGGAAAGGACTAATCTATCGGCTCGTAGAAATAGCCAAGATTTGGAGTTCAATGACAGAATGAACGTGATCAAGGTAAGCATAAACTATAGAACACATTCCAGTCCTATACATTCTTATTGCATTCTTATTGAAAATGTCGCAGCTGAAGGATACGAAGGTACAGTCTTACCACCAAGAATCCAAACGACCAAGGACTCCAAAGAAAGATGGACCACATCCAAGTACTTCCTCCGACATTTACAACAGCGAGTACGAGGAACGTTTAAGAAAGTTTAACGAGAGACTCCGATACAGCGAAGATCTAGGTTTGGCGAAGCCAAAGATCAAGGAAAGGCGAACCTACTCCGATGACTACGACGAAAAAGCTCGTCGTGCATCCACCCGATCAAATACAGGAAGCTCGGTGCGCTCGACGCGGACAGATTCGATTCGACTGACGCGTGCTGAAGGTTCGATTCGATCGGTGAGATCGACACGCTCGGAAGATTCACCAAGAAGTCGATTTCAAGCCGAGAAGAAGAGACCTTCGGATGCTAGTACCAAATCCAGGGGAAGTTATGCTGAAGTATCTCCTATAACTCCTACGAAAAAAGAGTCCCGCCCAAGCGACGCGAGTTACGTTAGCGTGGCCAACTATTCGGCTAAAAGAGCAAGCGTAGACTGCAAGAGCAGCAGACAAATGGTGGAACTTCCGCCACGAAGAGCTTTCAGTCAAACGGAAGAGAGACCAGCGACGCCTGTTCCGCCGATAGAATGGAACGACGATCGTTACGCAGCTGCTCGTCTCAAACAGACCTCCGAACGCCAGAAGAGGGACAGTACGAGATATAAAGTGTACCTGACGTAAGATGGGTGGAAAAATGGTTATTTTTGATTAACACGATGAATAAGTAGAAACTTCGTCGATGTATCGAGGACGTTTTTGAAAAAATCGATTCCTCGGTGAATTCTCTTCGACAGAACTGATTATTTGTGGGGAGTTATAGATATAAAAAATGTTGTGAGAGAGTTGATCAAAGGTAGACGAGATATAAAAAGATACGTGAGTTTGATAAATTTACGTTCAATAATTTATTTCGTCAGCCCGTGATCGTTAGTAAGACAGTTGTTCTAGTCAAATGTTACACACGTAGTCGTTGGAAGTTCACCAGCACCTGAAATTCTCCCTTTTGCCACAATTCGGTGTCAAATGTTTGAATATGTGTGCCGTACGCCGGAAATGGTGTTTTATATATGGAGGATTCTTGTAAGAGTATAATTTATGACGATATCGTCGAACGGTATGCAGCTATTCAATCATGATTTTGAAAGGAATCGATATGCTTTATGAAGTTTCAAATGAAACTGATTTTCAATAATTATTGTACGACGTTGAAAAACATTGCATTACTTCATGTACGATCGCGACAGAATGCAAAACGTAAAAGAAAAGTGTACCTAATGCCGTACAAGTAATATGTAATACGATTTAACTAATAAAATATTCTTTAAAAAAAAAAAAGATGACATCTCAATCATCTTGATTTTACACAAAGAAACATCACGATCCTTTGTATCTTAAACTCACGGTACTATCAAAACAACTTATTCTAGACTAGATTGCACTTAAAAAACGAACTTACAATTTTGTAACTTACGATCCTATCCCGAATAACAAACCCGTAAATTAAACCATAAACGAACGAGTAAATTAGGTCTAATTTATCGAAATCGAAGTTATCTCTTAAAATTACGGGATTTCAAACATATCGATCGATTACTCCTGCAAGAACAGTTTCAATTGATGAAAGAAAGTTATTTTCAAAAGTTCATACGATCTTCCATCTTATTTACGCTCGATATTTCGAAAATCGCTACGAAATCCTGCACTGGAGTCTTTAACGAACATCTTTACCCTCTTCCTTGTGGGTATCCCGTGCACGGAGGACGTCAGAGGTTTACAATCTCTGCTTTGTCCGGATAACTGTTCCTCATCCTCTTTCTCGATTTTTGGCCTCTTCTGGCCGGAATTTACCGCACTTGCAGTAATAGTGGACGCGCTACTCGTTACAGAAACACTCGGCGAACAATTTGTTAGACTACTCGAGCTAGTTACGACCTGAGCGTTTATTTGAGGCGACTTTGGAAAGGTAGAAGATCGCGAACCAGACAAAGATCGCGTCAAACTTCCGTTGGTCAACACAGTTGGCGGAAGAGGATTTTGTGCAACGACCGTTGACGGTGTCATGCTTCTTTTGCACGCAGCATTTGTTATACTGTGACCAGAAGGCGCGATCATTAACAAATTGTTTCCGTTCTTATCACACACTACGTGAGATATCGAATGCTGTAGTTGTTTTTGGCTACTGAAGCTCGTTCTGTACGCGTGGTTCTCGCTTGTATGCTTCTCCTGCTTCAAGTATGATGTCGAGGATTTTACGAGATAGCCCGTTGAATTGTGAGTGGCAAGATTAGGCTCGCATTTGATCCGGACCTCGTGTTGCGTCACTTCGTTTCGTTCTTGCGCCTTTTGCCATTCCAGAACGTTGCTTAGCAGTCGTATGTACCTAGAAAATATGGAGTTTTAGATCATGGAGTAAATATTGTTGATATTATTATAATAGTAAATATTGTTACTATTTATGAAAAATGTATGTTACTATTTATGTAGCACATAGAACGTAGAATATCAGATTGAAGCACATAGGTCTATAATAGCGAGCAATTTTCGAAATCTCTCACTTCGAACACAAAAAATAACACAATTTATGCTTGTGCTTGCACTATCTTTGACAATTAATTTGTTAGACTGTTAAGTCGCTATAAACAAAGAATAAGTTTCATTGTTCATATGTGATACTGTAAAATAGTATAAAAGGATATGTACATATATAATTGTGCACTCACAGTCCAACAATCAGCGATATAAATTATTTATTGTTAAAATTTACCGAATCGCCATTCGCAAGATCTCATTCTTAGATAGTTTCTTATCCGGTGGATGAGTAGGCACCAATTTTCGAAGCTCGGCAAAGGCTCCACTAACATTCTGCTGTCTCCAACGTTCACGGCTGTTTGTAAATAACTTTCGAACTCCCAAAGTCCCTACACGAGAAGTTGGTGAACCGAGGTGACCACTGCCTGAAGACGAAATGCCGTCTAGCTATGAAATTATTAGGAATTTTAAGGATCATCGGAACGCAATTTTTCAATCGTATACATTTATAAATAGATTATGAGTATTTATATAAATTCATATTTTTACTAGAATTTCAATAAATAAATGAAATCTACACAGAGATTTATGTCACTCAATATAATAACAAGTATTATACTTTGAATATTTTATATGTTTTTGCATATTATATGCATCTGTCAATTTTTGTGTCTATAAATTTTCCATAAATGCATAAACAATCCGCAATCTATTTATAAAAATTCTACTGTCACGCGTTTATATCGGCGATTAAGCTATTAAAGACTAAACAGTATATAAATTACCATAATTTTATGAACACTCCAATTTCTTTAAATTTCATAAAGTTACGTAGAATCTTTGGGTAGAGAAGATAACGAGGAAAAAAATATTAAATAAATCCTTGGAACGCCACAATGATGAAAAGCAGTCTTTGATACAGTAAACTGATTGAAAGAGAAACTACGTTATCACAACGTTGGCCCATAGTTTAATGAGTTAAACTATCGAGCGATTTGTCAGCGTAATTTGCAATTAAGATCAATTAGAATTTCTGCTCACGGAATTGTTGCGATCTCGCCTTTTCTTGCCTTGGTCCTCTTCCTCATCGGTGTCATGGGAATAAAATTCATCCGAGAGCGTCGCTTCCTCCTCCGTGTCTCTCGACGTGCCAGAAGAATCGCCGACTTCCTCCGCGAGTTCTCCTTCGCCGGACAATATTGACTCCGCTGGAGAACCGTTCTCCGTGTCCACCGTTCCTCCAGCGCAGCCATTGTACGTCAGCATCGACTGCAATTTATTAATTAGACGTCTCGACTTCACTCGAATCATTCGTTGCAAGTTTTAACGCTACACCTTCCAACGATCATACGGTGGCTTCTATTAAACGTTCAGGTGGATTGCTTTGACCTTTTAATGTTTTTTCGAGGCTTTTCTAGTCGCCTGACTAGAACAAACGATAGATGACAAAAGTCGCGGGAAATCTGAATGAATTATCGCTCACGAAATTAGACTATATAGGCGCCAACAGGATACTCCTATCGCGATCTCCCTCCGCGCTTTCGTCCCTGACATTCAATAGATCTACGTCCGTGCATGGATGAGTTATTCTGTTGCACGAATCAAAGAGTTTATTTATTCCGTGAGGAAGAAATAATTATTCAGTCATTTTTTACGGGCAGTTTCCATAGGTCTTCGAACACGAAGATACATTTATGTGCAAAAGTATCGGGAAATATCCATAGAATTTAGAAACTTTCGAGTACACAGAACTTTGTTTATATTAACTCATCGAGGATAGATATTTTGTATAACCGATAGGAGCCCAATAAATAGAAGTTCATGTTCAACCGACAGGTGTTCGTTTGATCAGACACTAACTACAATTTTGTTGCAATAAGTGGAGCTCGTGTAAGCGAAGATCTACTAGATCGATGTTAAATCACAATCGAAAAAGAATATATATATATGTTGACTATTGAATAGTTTGTACGATGTCCTGCGTGATTGTAACACTTACACGTGAACTTTTTAACTCGATAACACTACACTCTTGATAAAAGTTGAAAATTATTAACACGAGATATTAATAATTTTTACACCACAGTAAACCTTACCATGTCTAAAGTTTAAAATCTAACTTCATTTATTTTCATGTAGACGACTAGTTTTGTAAAATGTTGATAGAACTTTCTCTTTATAAAACGGATTATGACGAGTCGTGGACACTTTGTCGACAAATTTTGCAAGGTTACTGTCGTAGCTGATGCTAAACCGACTGACGAGTCCAGACGGGCAGAATTAACTAACAGAAAGTGCAGTACAACCCCCGAGAAAATGAATTTTAGGAAGGCGGAGCGCAGGCTTCATGGGTGGAGCTCCTCTCTGGACCGTCCCATACTGTTCCATGCGTATCCCTCCAAACACCCTTAGGTCGTTGTTAGATCCCTAGGTATCAGACGAATACGATGAAAATAAAAAATATCGATTACTCCTAGTCCAGTGTGAAAAATATTACAGTAACAAGTATTCTAAATATTTCTCTAAATATTTCTCTAAATACAATCATGATAATATAAATACAATTCAACGCGATAAAGGATTTATAACTTAATTTTAAATAGCGCAAGATATAATCATTTCTTTGTTTATGTATTATTATAAGTATTACTTATTATATCTCTTATTTTACATATGGAAAATTGTGTAATCGTATACAATTTTTGAAATTATATAAATTATGGGTTACGAGTATTTAAATATCTTACGCGTAATATTTAAGAGCCTTCTATATTCTCGTACATATCATCCAATTATTTTGATATCCGAATAGTCCGTTACCCGAACCGTTACTAGCAATTCGTTTTCGTACAAAGCGTGTATGCTTTTCTCTGTACGAGCAGATGAATCCTGATAATAACAATTTAGTATGAAACTAACAGCACACAGTTAAACAATAGTGAGTGAGTAAAAAAGATATTGATATTTAATTCTTGATATCAAAACCAAATATTATATAAAACAATTAAAAGCTGGAAAACATAGCAAAATTAGTTAAAACGCATGTGAGTGAGCTACAATTTTTAACTTACTTACATTGAAAATTTTGTATAATTTAATATCCAAAAATATAAAATCCTTAAATATTCTAAAAAAATTTGTTTTTACTTCTACTTGAATAAATGAAGTTTACTATCGGAAAATTTCATTTTTCGGACACTTACACCTTCCTTCCTAACAATATCTTTACTTTGAAAAGTTTCTACCTCCCAAGTTCCCAAACAATTAGATTCTTATTAGCCGAGCCCCACAAAGTCAACGGGGGACAGGGAGGTGTAAAAAAAAAAAGGGAGCGTTGTTTAATACACATTAGGGGTTGAGAAGCCCTAGCCGTTGTCAAGTGGCCACCAGTCACGAACTGTTTTATTGTGACACCTCCGGAGGGTGCTACAGATTTTCCAACAGGACGAATCCGGAGGGTGTCATCGTGCGATCCCGATTAAATGATTAAATCTGCAATCGTGATCATTCGAGCGCTATTACCGTCCTATCTGCGTGGGAGCTAACTGTAATTTCGCTTAGACTTATTGTCAATATGATTATGGAAAACAGTTGTTTGCAACGAAACGACTATATAATAAATTATTGAATAGAGATAGTCATTGTTAGATGGTGGATGAACATGCGAATTCTGATGCATTTAAAGGAAATTTAAAGATGCAAAAATGCATAGTACGCATATAAAAAGTACAATATTCGTTATAATAGAGTAAATATACAAAGTACATGAATATCCGCAGTCCAGCCATTACGTTATTGTGTCAAGAATGTCAGATAATTGTATAATTTAATAGAATTGATTCATTAGACGAATGTTTATTAAATGAACTGAAACACGAAGTGACGAAAGAATAATGTATCATTATTTTACGTATCTTAACGCTATTGAAAAAGAACGATAGTATTTTTAAGCTTTACAGCGTGTTTGAGTGATTCGAGGAGAAAATGAAGTTCAGTATGCGTTTGATAATGTTGGCGATTAGATAAGGCACGAGTCGATGTTATTTATCATTTAATTGTATGAGAAGCATGAGACATCTTCGAAACAGATGTTAATGGGATGAAACAGGAAGAAGGTGGAGACAGATTTAGTCACAAGTCTCTATGCACATGACGCACCGATAACGAAAGAACGATTTCATACAAAACTCTTCTTTCTTCATTGTTGTTGAATTAAACGACAGAACAAAGAACTCATTGCAACTTGCTTCTGCAATTTCTGAACTTTCATATACGCAAAATGTAAAAAGAAGAGGAAATGAAATGTTAATCGTGATTTAAACATATCTGAACTTTGTTAAATACAGAAACAATGTTATGAGAGTGATTTAAAAGCGTATATCTTTTAACGCCACTATTAGGATCCCGCTTTTTAACTGTATCGGCACCTTAATCTGAAAATAAAAGGCGTATAAGCGACACGTGCGTCACCCTTGAATGCAGTCGCGTGCCTTATTCGTAAAGTTTGAGGGGTAATTTTTTTTTCATTCTTCGTTAATCCATTATTGCGGCCGCGTATGGTCTATGATACTGTTCCAACAAAGAAGTGTGGCAAAATATGAATAAATAACGTCGATACGTATCTTTACACACGATGAATTCGTTTCTAGGAAAGTTTATTGCACGTAACATTTTATATAGGTACCCGTACACAACGAAGATGAAAAATGAAAAAATATAAATTATATTCGAGTTTCGCGTAATTTATGGCTATTGAAGGTTCATACGTCTATCGATAAATTCCCATCAAACTTATAAAAGCACCCTAAAAAAATCAGCAACTATGGTACAGTTAGAAAAAATCGTATGGGGTGAGTTTTGTAGCGGTTTCCCACAGGTTTAGCGACAATACAGCTCAATTTGTGCGTGCCAATGAATACGAATTAGGTATTAGAATTATTTCCCGTGAAATATACTCTCTGTGGCCATCGAACATCGATAAAATCGCAACCACGTATGCATGCATCAAAAAATTACTGAAAGAAAATCATAGGCTAATATTTTCCACTTGGACCTATGAACCTTTTCGATATTACGAAATGTGTTCTTAAAAATTACTATGCAACGTATTAGTTTGGTAAAGATTATTAATCCCTTAAAAATGATTAACAAATTAATATCACCGTGCAACTGTCTTTTCTTCCATTATAGAACGATGCAAAATGTAAGAACACACAGATTTATAAGTATGAAAATGCTATTGACGATCATGTTGCGAATTAGATACGAATTATTAACAGAGACCGATATCTGAAATCGGTGAACTAGCATAGAAAAACTACCCAGGAATGGTATATGGTCGAATACATAGAAGAATTATCATTGGCAGGCTGTGCCAATAGAAAAGAGGCGTGTCGCCGGGTTTGCGCAGTGTCCCATGAAACGTCAACGCGTTCAAATAGGATACCCATACCAGACTGAGCCGCAGGAGCACAACGACAAGAGTGGAAGGAGGACATGAAGGGCACGGGGATGAAATCAATTTTCGTTATCGCCGTCAACCAGTCGCCCCATATTAATTCCATTATTAGTGTTTGTTTTCCACGTGTGTATCCTACCAGACGATAATTGTAGATTCGTTCTGAAATTATCCAAATTCTTGTATACGATACAAGAACACGAAAAATTAGTCATTCGTCGCACTTTCCTACTAAAACAGGGATACGAAGTAAATAAATTTTCAATTTAACTAACTACACATTTATATATAGCGCTTTCAACGCATAGCAATTTATAGCATAGAGATATTACTACATTTTGAAAAAGTGATTTGCTTTTGATTGTAATTTTGAGGTAGCTTTTATTGACTTATTCGAGTTATTGGAAGTGCATTCTTATTGAAGCAGCTCTTTCATTTCACGTTATAAAACACGCATGATCCGAATGAATCAACAGATTTATAGTAAAGTAATTAGAATATAAAAGCAATGGAAAGCGTTCAAGTTATACTTGATATCAGGAAATGTCCGAATATGTACTTATAGTCGATAATATACACGACGCTTAACACATCATAATTAATACATGTCGTATACCGTAACTCCTTTTAATCCATTAAACAGACAACGTAAATTTATTGAAGTATACTACGAACAGTAGCAAAGTGTCATCAAATGCGATTTAGATAATTCTATCGTCCAGTCGATTTTTCATTATAGCATACGGATATATAACAAAAAACTACTTATATAGCTTTTCATAATTTGCTTAAACTTTCTGTAATTATATCTTCTAAAAACACGAAAGCCTGTTTTTTCGTTGAAGTCTCGAATCTCTGTTGTTACAAGAAAAGACAGATAAGATATCCTTTGGTAATATTCCGAGATGAGTATCGAGCAAGGACGTCCGCAATACAAGAACGACGTGTGGTGGGTGAATTCTCTTCAAAAAGTCATTGAAGCCACGGAGGCTGCGCGAAGCACGAGTGTTCGGTGCTGATAAGGGATGCTCCGCCCTCGAAACCCCTAGAATCGTCCTCTCGCTACCCTTCGGCCATGGAATAGCAGGGTCAAGTTGTCGGGACTCTCTTGCATCGACATGAAGTATTAATCTGACGGATTAGGAGGAGAGATAGGACGGAGATTAATTTTTAAGATGTTGAAAGACGTAAAGGATTACCCTGGGACGTTTAATTAGGACTGATTCGGTCACGCTATCGTCTTTTATACGAAGAAAGCAAGTTTGTTACAAAGTTTTTTACTACTTTTAATTGAGCGTGTTTTTTTAAGCGAAAGTGAATAAAAGAGTTATAGCGATCGATACAATTACTTGGATTTTTTTATTGAAAATATAAATAATCTGTATAATCTAGTCGAAATTAATATCATTGAAAGTAGGAATCATAATAAGTAGGAAAGTCGTAATAACGTTGGTTGATAAACGGATATTCGCGCGATGCAATGGAATAACGGTAATAAGTTAAAACGTATTACATTATAATAAATAAAGTCAGTGAAGCAGTGACAAACAATTTAGGATGATTTATCAACGGTAATACCCAATTTGTATGATTAACTTTACTCGACGCTCGAAGCTTGTGTATCATGATAACGTAGTATACAATGATAATTGTTCAGAAAAAAGTTCCAATACTTAAGAAAACAAGTTGATTGAAAATGAACGATATCGATCGGAATCACGTTACCAATTGAAGATAAAATATAATACAACAAAATAGTTTTGTCGACTGATAAAAGAAAAGAAAAGTAGAATATCTCACTATTCGTTGACGTAATAAATATACGATTCTAATGTATACGTACATCACATAATATATATAATCTATACTATAAAAAAAATAGTTTGCATTAGAAATATATACATACAGTTTCTTCGGAAAGTAAATTAAAGATTTTACATTTAAACTTTTAGCAGGAGCGTAAATTTACTTCCCGGGACGACTGTATATACATGTGTGTGTTTGTGAGTTTGTGTGTGTGTGTGTGTGTGTGTGTGTGTGCGCGCGCGCGTGTGTGTGTGTAGAATTGGATGTTAAAAAGCGTCTATGTTAATTGCAATTCGTATCACATGTATCTTTAACGTAAACGCATAGTCTTGATACATTAAATTATAATTAGGCTGCGGATATTTATACAGATTCACATTTTTACGAATACGAATGAAAAAATTAAATCTACGTAAACAATTTCACTTGGTATATATTACAATACTATATTTTGAGTATTTTATATATCTCTGCATAGTATGCGTACATTCTATGCATTTTTACACCTCCGAATTTCCTATAAATACTTAAAAATCTCCAGTCTAATTATGATGATTCTGAATTTTAGATTATTTATATCGCGATTTAAAAAATGTTCCATTTAGAGTTACTAACGTATAAATACATTGACTATCACAAACATAACGTCACATTCATAACCACCAGTTAAATGGTACGGTGAAAAGAGAAGAATACTGTCGCGTTATTGCCATTGTAACAAGGGTCTGTCCTCGTACTTCGGTTCGCTTTTAAACTTAAAACATATTTACAAGCGAGCATTTTCAGCGGCTGTTCTCATCGCGAGATCACAATACTGTCTTTCCGTCATATCGATTCATCGTGCTGTCAGTGAAAAGCAAATATAAGGATGAGCAAAGGCACCGCTATGATGCATAACAAGTAAATAGACGTTCTAGGTTCGCACGTGGAGACAACCACGTATTCTTCGTTCCATTGTGAGTCATTGCCACTTAATGGCAACTCTAAGACCGTCCTCTCGTTGCTGAAGATTTTGAAAGGCAACGAACACTCCGTCGTGCTATTCTTACAGGCGTGTACTGGATTCGAGATATTGTAGAAGGTCTTCAGCAGGTCGAAACGTACTCGCAAATAATTCGGCTGAATCTCGTTTTCAGAATTGAAGACAAAGAAATAATATCCGTTCGTAGGTACTCTGAAAAGTAGATTAAACGTTTGAACAATTTATTCTTATAGAGCTTACTCTTGATATGTGTTGATTAAACGTCAATAACGATAAAATTCTAACAGACAGGTAAAGATAGAATCATCCGAAATATCCGATTAGTTCCACAAAGACTTGATAATTTCATACACATTTAACAATAGCAATCGCATTCACGCGATAAAATAATCCAGACATTGTAATCCATTTGAGTCAAATAATTCCTCAGCAACGAATGTAAATTTGTCGTCACGTATGTTCATAAACATTTCTTATTGAAAATACAGTTAAAGTATAATACTGAAACGAAAACAATTCCCTCAAGATTGTTAAATAATTTATTGATATACCATTCCTTTAAGGTTTTCAAATTACTTAAACTTAGAATTTTTGCATTTCCTCAAATCTTTAAGTTTCCTAGTTTCATTTAATCACCCAATAATATCTTTATATCCTTCTTCAACGTTCCATCTATGTACTTAAAGCTCTTTTCTCTTAGGTCTTAAATCATTAAACGGAATCTAAAATCTTGGAATCTGGATTCTTAGAACTCTTTAAATAGTTTTACTATTTATTATCAAAGAGCTTCTATGCTATCTAACGTCTGTAGAGTTATGGAATATGAAATGAATATGAAATGATTTTTCTCTTTTCTATCTTCCTACTCGTGTGTTACTCATTATCGAAACGTAAAAGACTTGATAGAAATTATACTTCTATCAATATTTCTGAATTATCGATAACACGGGACGTAAACTGGTAAAAATGATCGGAATTCGTAATTTTTATATAAAAATAACCATTATTAATATAAATGATATATTTTTGCAATTGTTTTATTCTTCGAAGAGGCCTTTCTGTTGCTAAAAGAAATCGTCACGTTATCTAAATGTTTGTTTAAAACTTATTTCTGCTATCATTTTAAGTATTCATAAATATTTATAACGGTTTATACGCAATATACCTGTATGTAACCGTGTTAGCGAACGAGGCAGTCAAATGTTCGCTTTCGTGTTTCGGCATACAATATCGATGTGGTGTTAAAGGTAAGTTCAGAATCAGTCCTTTGCAATCCAAAAGCCGTTCCTCGGAGCTACTAAACGAGCTCCAAAATTCGGAATTACTTCTGTCATTCAACGTCGTCTCGTTCACGGTACCCCTGTCTTCGGCTATGCCATCTGGATGCAACATATCCTGATGTATAAACAGAAATTATACAATAAAGCAGCTTTTAAAAGAAATACTTAATCGTAACAATATTTTATCCATTGTACCTCCTATATTAATTCTATATGAAACGACTTTCACTAATTCATACCTTGCTTATAAGCAGACACCTTTTCTCTAATGCTTCCATAATCTTTAATCGTTTCTTTTTATTTGACGTAACGCGATTAAACGATACTTATCAAACAAAGATTCATCTCTCTTATCGTTCCCGAGTTGAATCCGCGATAAATATTAACATTACCTCGAAAATACCCTGATAAGAAAATTCTCGTACATTCTGTTAAATCCACGTGAATAAATTGCAAACACCGCGAATAATTATGTTGGCCTACTAATTTTTAATGAGGACAATACGAGCATCTGACCGTATCTATCTCTTCACGATAAAATGTCGATTACGATCTATTAAATTGGACCGTTATCGCCGACGTATTTAACGTTGAGTTATTTACCGAATGAAATTGACATCGTGTGATAATCATCCGATTGAATTAAATTTAATCTGAACATAAGTCAACGATTAAACATCTCGTGGTAGCAGCATCCTCCTCCACCTTAAATCTCATTTCAAAACCTTATCGCGCATAATATTGCATGCAACTGTTTTTATCGCTAGCTCGATCAAAATTTGCCGCTGTTAATTTATGTCCACGGAAAATTTTCTACAATCTTCCATCCTTCTACTTCAAGTTCTTTGGAGTTACATTTATCCTTTTAGTGATAATACCTTAAATACACACTGTCATAGATATAAGTATTTGGATACTAATTCGTTACAAGACTGTGGAGGTTTATGAAAATCCATATCTTTATGAACATGACTAAGGAAATAGAACTTTGAGATTTTATATCACCTTCTAAGTATTAAAAAGAGTACTCCACTTTGAATATTTGATATATTTTTGCACATTGTATCCATTTCTGTACTTTTTAATTTCATATAAATGCATAAATATTCGCAATCAACGATATAACTTTATTAAAGATATAATAAAAGGTATTCAGTTTGTACTAAATATCAGTAGATATATAAATACTTATGATCGACAAGGTACATAGGAAGAAGTCACTTTACCTCCTCAATAGCAGCATCGTCATCTTCATCTTCCTCCGTTAATTCCGTATGAAGAGGCGAAGACAGAATCAAGTCTCTTCGTCTTCTACGTTTCTCAACATCTGAAAGTGTCTGATCGTTCATCGTCTTGTTCACTGCCTGCCATAGAGCTTCTCCCTCAGTACCCTTCTTCTCAATTTCAACCATCAGTTTTTTCAGTATCTTTTTACCTCGATAACCCAAAGAATTGACTTTGTCCAACACATCTCGAAGCACTTCTGCGGATGAAGCTTCCGCTTTTTCGATCTTCTCTTCAGGATTTACTGTCATTTTCTCTTTGCTCGTCTGACTTTGCAGAACATTTTCACGTTGGAGTTTTCGGTGTTTTTCTATCAATCCTCCTGTATCGTTCATAACACTCACTACATTTTTCTTCTTCAAGACTTCTTCGAAAGTTTTCATTAACATATTTTCCATCTGTTTGTTTCTAGTTTTCTGCGAATTGTCATGGGGATATTGAGTAGGCGGCTTCTCGATGTTATCAGTTTCCACGAAGGTTCCTTCGTAATGGTGATGAGGATTCTCCTTCTGCTTCTTTTTCGTGTCGAGCGTTTTTGCAAATAGTTCCGTGAGTATCACTTTCATAGCTTTGGCATCCAACTCGTGACTGTTGTAATGGTGTGTCATGGTGTTCATCGTGTGCTTCGAGCTGTTCAAAGCGTTAGCATGGTCCTTGTGATGAAACTGTATACCCTGCTGCACTCTCTTCATTTTCTCTGGCTCATTGCTAGGACTTTCACTCTATGAAACGTACATGAAATTTCTTTTCGTCTTACACCCTGATAACATCGTGCTAATACAATATACGAAAATTACCTCAAGCGAACCATTCACTGTAAGGAAACCGGTCTCTTTAGCAACTTCCAGGAGTTCCTCCAATTCTTCGCTGCTATCGTCACCAATGAAGGCACATTCATGAAGATGTTTGTGACCGCGAATCATGGTTAAAGAAGCACCAGGCCATCTACCATAAAACCCATAAATTTTTACTTTTTATCGATACTTCCTCAATTCTATGCTTTACTTCAACTTCTTTTCACTTTTACATCAATACTACCTCACACAAGTGGATACAGTAACGCTACTACCACGAAGAAGATAGAAGCCCCAATATTCTTTCATGTCGTCCTCTAAAATCAAATGTCTCGTCATAGAAACGGGTAGAAACTCGTTTTCCACTTTTGGTTCGTCGTTCATCAGATAGGCATTAAACGTGGTATTAACTTTAATGACTTGACTCTGCGAAGAATTTTTTCTCGATAATCGTATTATACTTAACAATGTCGCGATGAGCCGTAGGATTAGAACATAATAAAAATATGCCTTGAGATAAAATGAGAATGTACATACTTGACACCACGTAGTAGATACTTTCGCGTCGATAAGCCTTTGGTCAGAAACGGTTAATGGATACAGTTGCTCGCAATAAACACGATATCGCAAGTATATCGGCCCAGCCACCAATACCGCAGGAAGAAACATTCCCAGTAAACATAATCGAAATAATCTCAGAGGCACCTTGTACTGAGACCTACGAGGCTGCCAGTCTCTTGGACGAACACCGTCCTCTACGAATTGTATAACTTTCATGAGAATCTTTCGGTTCAATGATTACTCAAAATTAATTATAGAAATGAATGATAATGAGTAAAATGATTAGTTACAAGAGTAATTGAAAGTTTAAATTTTATTATATCAAGCATACTTTATTTTCATTTTGCTAAAAATATTTAAAAATATATTCGATATAAATGTAATATATTTTGACTGTGAAGGATAAACATAATTAATTCGCAGAAGATGCTCGTTTATTTATTTATTACGTTACATAAATATTCACGCTAAATTACGCAACAGAATTATTTGTCGATCTTCTTTGTTGTAGATAAAATTGTGCGAGTCAGCCATGTTATTTTTGAAACTCTATACTCAAAATAAGCTACATAAATTTCATTTATGTCTGTTCGTTATTTAGAAATTTAAAATGGTGTAATGGCTTCTAGTTTTAGCAGCTCGTGATTGTGAAGATCGTGACGTAATTACGCGAAGACGCGCGGAACATTAATTAATAAAATTTTTTCTTTGTCGATCTTATGTTTCTCGTTTGGAAAAGATTAATTAAGTTTATTTTCTGAGACTTTATTGAAACAACTATAAAATATTTTATAGACTTGTCTTAACAATCATACAATTGATAATCGTAGGAATAAGTGGAAAATTTTCCTTAGAAACGAAAGTTTTTATTTTGATACGGAGTCACGAGTAACATCAATCCAGAATATTTTGAATCGCTATCTTGTTGACGCAGTCTGTAGCAACAAAGTACGTATATTTTGTATGATAAGTAATAATCAATAATGACGACATACATTCGTATCGTACAAAGCTTGTAACGTCTATGGTTGATTTTTATCGTAGAAATTATGCTTTTGATTGGTATCATTCCTTCTGAGGAGGATTTTTAAACTATTCTATTAATACTTTTTAATTAATGCTTATGAAATACGAATAAAAAATATCAAATCAATTGGAACTTATAAAACTAAAATCAAGTAAAAGTTATAACTTAGTAATTGTGATTAAATAGGTTAGGGGTTAGGTCTTATGTCTGCGATCGAATGCGCAAGGTTATCGAACTAGCAGTCTTCCGCGAACATCAAACGTATGTACATATATACGTATATATATATATATATATATATATATATATATATATATATATATATATATATATATATATATATGTTAAATTCGATAAGTGCAAGAGCAATAACTTTATCGGTTTGCTGTGAATCTAGCAAAAGTAATAACTCAAACCTATAATATTACCATGATTATTATTTTCTGAACATATGCGCTATTGATTTCTGCAATCTTATACACCTACAAATATGCATGTTTAAACAAATATATGTAAGTATAAAATGATTCTAACTCCAAAAATATAGCTGCCGATAATGCATTTTATCTCAAAATCCATTTTCTTTCATAAAATATTGTTTATAACAAAAACTATATTAACTTTATTGAGCAAAAATAACGACAATGTTTTTATCTATTCTAGAAATAGATAAATATGGAATTAAGTGTTCAAGTATTTTATTATAGCTCCTACAATATATAACGCTATTTATTTAATCAATAT
This sequence comes from Bombus fervidus, assembly GCF_041682495.2. NCBI lineage: Eukaryota > Metazoa > Arthropoda > Insecta > Hymenoptera > Apidae > Bombus > Bombus fervidus. The sequence goes on from NC_091527.1 coordinate 1,811,042, forward strand.
CAATGACATACGAATGTTGTATATTTGAGTTATCTACTGATACTTTGAAAACAAAGAAAGACACGAAATTCGATAAAATCATTATCATTTCGGTACACTGAACGATAAAAGATATCGGTGCTCTTATTTAACGACATTTAAATCAGTTTAATCACTCCAATTGTTCCCAATTTACCATGATGCATATAAATACATAAAATATATACATATAAAAACCTTTATATAGGTACGTTAAGATAAAAATTTAAAAATAAGATACTTATATCTTGCGCGAGAAGAAAGATTATTTACGGTGCTATTATGATCACTATTATGAGCTACATTAAAGAAGAATATGCACGATTAAAGAATGAATGTGTTACATTTCGTTTCAAAGGGCAATACATTTCTTGGCTACTTACAGTGGCTTAAGTAAATACTATCATTATATAATTAGTTAATTCATCTATCAATGCTAATATGATTTTGATCGTGTTTAAAGCTCTGCACTCGATTATAGTATGTATATACATATATAATACATGTATGCTTTGCAATGCACACATTTCTTAATACCACGTGGTAAATGAAAAGAATGAAAAGACAGAATATCATCGCAAAAAGATTAGTAGCTAAAACGCGCGCTTCACTTTGGCATGAATATTTTGCTCAAAAATAGTTAAGATGTATACATATGCATAATGAATTATTTATTTTAAAACAACGCAATTTATGGAATCAAAACGGGTTATGAAAAAGAAGAACGTGAATAGCGATTATCGCTTTACTATTACATCTTCGAAATGATTGATGAAATATACGAACAAAATGAAGCATACCAAGTATATCTATTTTTAATGGCGTCGTTGGCATTCTCCTAGTAGAAATGCGGCATAGACACTCAGGATTTTTTTTAGACACACTATATTCACACGTGGATAGTATTAAAAGCAATAACAGAAACAAACACACATTATATACGTTGGTGATTCATTAACAAAAAAATATAATACGTAGTTTGTAAAGAACAGCAATTCTTTTTAAATAAAAATAATCCTTTTTCTAAATTTTTAATTAATTACTACAATTAAAATGAATATTTAAATTATTTCTCTTTTTAAAAAAGTTATTCAACTTTACTTCCGCTGATATTTACAATAAATGTATAATTCATTAAATGAATACATAATTATATTTATGCAAACGGGAAATTACGTATGTAAATATACGATGTGTATCGTCCGCTGTCAACAGATCGACTGAATCAGTGAACGAATATGTTATGTTTTGTATCAGTGTCTTATCAAATTTTACTGTGCTCTGGATAAGCTACGATCTATATGTCTATTTGCACAAAATCATGGCACTATCGTTATCCATCTTTGCCATCAAAATATTGCAGTTATCTAAAGTATGGTAAACACGACCATACGGCACCAAAAGCATACATACGTACATAATTTTTTTTTTGCAGCTAATGTGAAACTACAAAATACTAAACTACCTGAGAAGTAATATCTGCACAAAGAATTAATTTTTTAATTTTAAAATATAAAGCTATCACATTTTTTCCAAAATACTACTTACTTTTTCAGTAAATATATAAATTTTGTTTAAAAGAAGTATTTAATATAACATACTCTTATACACCATTCTATACACAAAAAAGTAATACAAAAATACTATAATTACTTGTATGTGTAGGTATAACATTATTTATGATAAATATTATTTGCGACGAGAATCGGATTGCCTATTTTTATCATCATTTGATTTATGTGATCTTTCTCCTCTTCGTCGCTTATTAAGAGGATTTCGAGGATCATAAATTTCAAACCAATCATCGTCTTTTGTACTTGCATCTTTGGCAAGAACAGGTGCTTTTTCTTCACAATGTAATGCATGTATCATCCAAGACTCATCAGCTGGATCAAAATCATCCTCTTTGTTATCTTCTTTTTTTAATGGACTCAGCGATCTTTCTCTTATAGTTTCCTTAGCAGTTTGAAGTTTAGATTTAAACTTGTTTAATAACTCCATTGTAAAGTCCTCGCGACTTTTCCCCTTTTTAGGTAATTTCGACTTTGCTTCTTTATATTTCTCTTGAGTTTCTATATATTCTTTCATAATCTCCGTTTTCTTTACTTCCTTTTCCACCTGATCTTGTCTTAGTTTTTGATCTGCTTCTTTCGCTTTCTTTTCATTTTGAACATCACGTTTAAAATCCCGAATTTGTTTTCTAATTTCTTCCCTGCATAATAGTTAATTGAAAATATTTAAATATACATTAGAAATAAATATTAATAAACAAATATTAGTATAAAACATACGCTTTTCTTTTACGTTCTTCATCTCTGTCCTTCCCAAGATAATATTTATCTTCCTTTATCTCTTTATCATCTTCATCATCATCTACCTTATAATTTTCTGTTTTAGAATTTTTCTTTGTATCTCTTAATTTATTTTTTATTCTTTCTTTCATTGCTCTAAAAATACAAAACTTTTAATAAAAGATCTTACTTAATATAATACGATTATAACGTATTATATTATAATATAATATATAATAATATATAATAGTATAAATAGTAAACCAACTCCTTTTCTTTTTTTATAACTTCTAATTCCTCTTGAGTTTTTTCTTCCACATCGCTTTCCCAATCGCTACTACGGTCGTTTTTTATTTTTTTATTTGGAGGTCCAGCTGGTTCAATAGCTGGTTGTGCACTTAATTTTGGATCAGTTAGGTGATCATGTGCAGACTTGCCTTTACTACTGAACTGTTTATTAAGTATCACAGATTCTTCTTCATCTTCCTCTGCTTCCTCACCAAACGATAAAAGATTAAAATTTCTGTAACAGAATGTCTCATTATAAAGCATATTATTAATAAAACAAAATGTTCTTTCTTACTTTACTCCTGTTCTTTTAGTTTTTAAGCTATCGTTTATTTCTTCATTTTTCTTTGATACTATCCTTGGTACAATATCAGGAAATGGATTCTTCAATATTTGTGTTTTTATAATTTTTGGAGGATAAAGTGGTCTATCATCCTAAAATAAAAAAATATGCAAAAATAGTAGTTGCACTGATTTCTAATACATTCCAACAACACTAAATTTACCTCATCTACAAGCGCTTCTTCAAGTTTAAGCATGTTAAATATAGTTTCTCCAGTAACCTTACCAAAGATAGTATGTTTATTTTGCAACTCTGGTGTGGAACCAAGAGTAAAAAAGAACTGAGAACCATTGTCATCTTTTCCAGCATTAGCCATAGCAATTAAACCTCTTCGACAAAACCGTAATCTTGTGTGAAATTCATCCTAATGTATACACACACATATATAAATCCAATAATTATTCTTTAATAAAACAAATTAATTTTATGTTTCAAGTAAACCCACTTTAAATGGCTGTCCATATATGCTTTCACCACCTTCTCCTGTACCCGTTGGATCACCACCCTGTGCTATGAATCCTTTAATGATTCTATGAAATATGGTGTTATCATAATAGCCTTCCATACATAATTGTATAAAATTTCTACATGCTTTTGGAGTCTCTTTTGCCCATAACTCTAAATCAATGTCACCAACAGTAGTTTTCATCATCACCTATTTATGATAATATATTAGTTTTGGTAATATAAGATACCATTGAAATAAATCGTATTATTTAATGACATAAATTATTTAACATTTTAATATAGAAGTTCAAAAATAAATATTATATGCAGGTTATGTTTTTAAAAACAGGTATACAATCCATTAAAATATTATGAATTAATACTTACTTTTCCCTTAGTGGGTGGTTCTTGTATATAAATATTACTCATATTTGTAAATCCTCTTTAATAAAAAAGTTATATTTCAACAAATATCAACGAAAACACTTCATATTAAAATTTTAATTCGCTACAATACGTCAACCAAACAAGTGAAAATGTATTACTTAACTCCATTGACATAGACCATACATAATATATGTAAACGATATAAACAAAACTGCCGTGAATCAAACCAAAAATCACAAAGCTATTGTGAAGCTATTGTGAAATAACCTGTAATACTAAAGAAATTATGAAGTTAAGATAAATAATATTAACTAAAATGATATATAAAGATATATATATCTTTATATATGTTTATATTATCTTATATTCTTATATAAAACAAGAAATAACAGGAATAATGTTTAGGAATATATTTACGACTAAAGTCATAATTTAACTTGCATTTTTCATATGGTTATCTTAAAAATAAATTTATTTATTGTAAGTTTTTATTTAGTTAATTAATTTAATTATTTTACTGTTATTTAGTGATATTTAAGTACATTATTCATAGTTGTACATTTTAAGGTTATCAAGAAAAGATAAAAATAAATTATTTTTTTATATATGAATCTGTTACTTTTATTTTTGAAATTATTTAATCAATAATTAATATATATTTACATCTCTTAAATTGTCAAATAATTTTTAATAACGCTGGCTATTTTTATAACTACCTAATTTTATGTCTACTAAAGAAATATAGCAATGCTGACGTATTGATAAAACATTCTACATTCACAGTATAAATTTATTCTGTACTTAACTGTGCAAGCTGAAATACTTAGTACATTTTGTAAAAATTTATTTATGTGTAACATGGAAGTAAATGTAATGGATATATGCCAATCAAATAATCTAAGTACCAACTCTTTATTATCTGATGATAATTTAATATATGATGAAATGAAAATATGTTCAAATTACATTCATTTCAAAGAATTTCCCACTAATTGGGAAAAAAATATTTTGAATTTATTACCAAAGAAATATAACAGAAAATATTGTTTACTAATAAAAACAATATTAAAAGAAGTAAAAGACATATACACTAAGGATATGCAAGATTTTTTAAATAAAGTTACATTATCAAATCATAAAAAGAATGATGATTATGTTTCTAAGATAACTTATGCGAACCATAAATTCTTAGATGATCAAAATGCTTTTAATAGAAATATTTTTTTAAGACGTGGTAAATTATTAAATAAAAGATATTATCTTTATTTAGAACCAATTAAAATTATTATAAAACAAGCACAACTGAAACTTCCAGTATTTATTTGCAACTTTGAACATTATCATCGTTTTGGACTTATGTCATTAACTGATTTTCAAAATATGATTAATAATGATATTAAAAAAGGATCATTGGCACTAACAAATCAGTTTTATACTAAGGTGGCAACAGCTGTAGCAACAAATAAGATTTTAAAGAACATTAATAAGAAACGATTACCCAGTATTATGCACTGTATAACACATGTTTTTGTGCAACAAATTTTGAATGTCATGATAAAATCTATTGATCATATATTAAACATTATGAGTGATAAATACTGCTGTCCTCAAATTAAATTTCAACTTATTATGCAAAATGACCAATTATGTCTTAGTCCTACTGTTGAAGAAGTATATTCTTTATATCACGATATCATTGAAAAAATTAGAATAATTGCCCAAGATTTAATACCATTGGAAGAATGGCTTAATATAAAAGTATATTATAAATATATTAAAGTAGAATTACCAAATTGTTATGTTAAAGAGTCTCATAACAAGTTGCAACTTACTCTGGATAACTTATTTCAATCTTTAAATGAACATGTAAAACATATCATTGAAGAATTTTATCTTATCTGTACACCTAATTTAAGAGAAAAAATATTATCATTAACATCTGAAAAAATAAACTTTGATTTATACATCCAACATGTACAGGAATACAGTACCTATTTAATAAAATCAAATACAATGATATTGAATACATATCATGCAGTAGGAAAATTAGAACAACATGGAGCTAAAGAATTTTTGAAAAGGGAATCCTTTGATATTATAAATATTTTTTTAAACAAACTCATTAAATACCATCAAGAATTCAATGAATCTATTTGTTCAGATTTTGAAAATTTGAAAACAAAGATATTAAATGTTCCAAAAAATTCACAATCCTTAATTGAATTAACTGAATATATCTCCTATGCATCACAAGTGTTAATAAAAGAATTAGAATGTAAAATTCAGAATTCAATACACATGTTAAGCATATTATCAGAGATAACAGTTTTATCAGATGATCACATTCAATTAAATAAAAAGACTATTAATTGGTTATATGAAATTGAAACAATATTTAAACAAAGTAATATATTATGTGAGGCAATGAAAAGTGAATTAGAAGATGACATGCAGAAAAGGATAAATAACTTAAACATTAATGTAGATAACATCATTCCTCAACTTAGTGTGTTAGATAATATGGATAATATAAATAGAATTGAAGAATATGTTGAATATTATAAAGGTCTTCTAAAACAAATAAATCAAATTAAACAGGAAATGCAAAAAATTAACGAAGAAGAAATGTTATTTAAATTTCCTGAAACTGAGTTTTCAAATGTAATTGAATTATATGAAATAATCATATCATTTCATGATCTCATTTATGTCATTTATCAATGGCAAAGAGATAATTCTGTATGGTTAGATGGTCCCTTTGAATGTTTGGATGCTGTCATTATAGAAAACAAAACGTTGAATTATTTTGAAAAAGTTACTGAAATGAGCAAAATGTTTAGAACAAAGATTAAGATGGATGTAACACTGAACAAATGTTTCAAATTTTCTGGACTTGCAGATGATCCAGATCCAATGCAACAACCTGCACCATTAAAGTTATGTTGGCAAGCACTTAATTCTATAAACAATTTTAAGCAATATTTACCATTAGTAACATGTATGTGTAATTCAGCTCTACAAAAACGACATTGGATAGAAATGTCTGCAATATGTAAGTTTAATCTTACACCTAATGCTGGGACTAGTTTAAGAAAAATTATTTCATATAATTTAATGGGTGATATTGAGAAATATAAAACTATCAGTATAAGTGCTAATAGGGAATTAAAGATGCAACAGAAATTATTGAAAATGATCAAAGAATGGGATAAAATTTCTTTTGAAATAAGTCTTGATAAACAAACTGAAATGAATGTATTTTCTAATATGGATGATATAGAATTATTACTTGAAGATCACCTTATAATTATTGAAGAAATGAAAACTTCAAATTTTGTTAAAGAAATAACTTCCTTAATGACAGATTTTTTAATGTCTCTCACTAGAATTCAAGAAATTATTAGTCAATGGAATTACATACAAATATTAGTTCTTTCCTTAAACTCTACTTTTTGTCATCCAAGCGTAAAAGTACATTTAGCCAAAGAATTTCTTTTGTACAAAGAAATTAAAGAAGTCTTAAAACATATTCAAAAGAAGCTCTCAGAAACGCCTACTTTTACAGAAATTAATAATACAATAATTTCAAAATCTTTACTCAATATTGTTGGAAAGCTTGAATACATAAATGAAAAAGTTAAAAATTATATACAAACTAAGAGACAATATTTTCCAAGGTTTTATTTTCTTTCTGATAAAGAAATTGAAGAAATATTATTTAAATCTGATATATCTAAACAAAGTATATGTATACAAAAATGTTTTGAAGGTATACAAAAACTAAAAATTGATAAAGAAGGATCTATTTGTTCCATTTTTGGTGATTATGAAGAAGAATTACGTTTAGAAAAATTAATTTCACTTAATGTTCAATATAATCATGAAGAGAAATGGTTGGTATATCTTGAAAATGAAATAAATACTACAATAAAAAAAAGCATTCTCCTATCTTATCAAATATTTAGTAAAACATTTACACATAATAGCATTATAAATTTTCCAAGCATGGCAATTGTTTGTACTTTTCAACTTTGCTGGACTATCGAGGTACATAGGTGTCTTACTCCTTTTAATTTTAAAGCTCTGAGTTCTTTATATTCAAGATATATTAATTATGTAATTAGCTTAACTAGTGAATTGAAAAATTATTCGATAAAAAGATTGAGACATTTGTTAATGTCTTTAATTACTATATTAATTCAACAAAAAGACATTATTCAGTTATTATTAGACAAAAATATTACCAGATCTACAGACTTCGAATGGGTTGCACAATTACAATATTATTTAGTAGAAGATTGCATAGAAGTATCTATTTTTAATACAACTATAAAATATGGGTATGAATATAGTTATTACAAACAACATATAATAAATACTCCTTTAACAGATAGATGTTTTCGTACTCTTATGCAAGCATATGAGTATCATTTATATGGTGCTATTACAGGACCATCTGCTACAGGAAAATCAGAAACTCTCAAAAGTTTAGCTAAAACTATTGCAATACAATTTCGTTCTTTTAACTGTACTAATACATTATCTTATAATTTTCTATCTCAAGTATTTAAGGGATTTATTTCTTGTGGAGTGTGGCTTTGTTTTAAAAACTTTGATACATTAAAAATTGATCTCCTATCAAGACTTGCGCAAACTCTTACTTCTATTTTTCAAATTATAGCAACAAATTTAAAAATCACAATGTTTGAAGGTTCCTCATTAAGAGTAAGTAGAATTGGACATATTTGCATCATTACAAAACTGGATCTATTTCAATATTCTAATTTACCGGATAATTTAAGAATATTATTTAGAACAGTATCTATGGTAGTACCAGATATGAATAAAATTATAGAAGTTGAATTTTTCGCTGGTGGTATATCTAATTCAAAGCTATTAACTTCAAAATTAGTTACAGTATATAAAATACTATCTGAGCAATTATGGTGTCAATCATGTAACATTTTTAATTTGTATTCTATGAAGACAATTGTCAAAACTACAATTTTTTTAAAGAGAAGTTTTCCAGATGAAAATGAAACTATGCTACTTTTACGTTCATTAATTAATGTTAATCTTCCAAAACTTTGTAATATAGATACACACATTTTTAGGAATATAGTTCATTACATGTTTCCAGATCTTACCTTGTTGCCTCCTAATTATGCAGTATTTTTAGAAACTCTTGAAACAGTATGTACATCTAAATCTATCCATATTCATGATGTTTTCAAACTTAAAATTATACAAATATTTGAATTAATGCATATTCATCAATGTTTAATGATTGTTGGTAACCCTTTTGTTGGGAAAACAGAAATATTAAATATCCTTCAAGTTGTTTTATTGTCTTTATATGAGCAAGGCAGTGAATTTGGTGTTAATATAAAATTAGAGACAATAGTTCCAAGTACAATTGATGTTAATCACCTTTTTGGTCATTTTGATGAAAAATCTAAAATTTGGAAAGATGGAATATGTTCCAAAATGATTCAGCCTTTCTCAGAGAATGATTCCTTTGACAGAAGATGGATAATATTTGATGGACTTCTAAATAATGTATGGATTGAAAATTTATATGCAGTTCTTGATATAAATAGGATGTTATATTTATCATCAGATGAAAAAATTAATATGACAAATTTTGTATCCATTATCTTTGAAACAATAAATATGGAAGATATTTCTCCTGCTATTTTATCAACTTGTGGTATAATTTATATTGAGTCAAATTCTATCGATTGGAGACCCTATGTTAAAACCTATTTTTCCAAACACAATATTTATGACGAATATAAAAAAATATTATATCCATTGTTTGATTGGATAATAGAGCCTTGTTTACAATTTATACAAAAGAATTGTACTGTAACTTTAAATGTTGGTCAGTTACATTTTGTAATGTCAACATTAAATTTGTTTGAAATGTATTTAAGGGATGCTTTGACAGAAAATACTGAAGAAAAAGGGAAAATATCCCATTTTTTAATATGGGCTCAGGTTGCGCTTATATTATCTATAATATGGGGTTTAGGAGGAAATTTAGATATAGATTCTCATACTAAATTTAATTCTTTCTGTACATCACTTTGGACTGGTGCAATTAAAGAATATCCAAAACCAGAAATAATAAAGGGTTTTGACATAACACTACCTCATGAAGGCTTAATACAAGATAATTTTTATATCTTCAAAGGTATTGGAAGTTGGAAGTATTGGGGAAGTACTGATATATTAAAGAGTGAACAAATATTAGAAAACTCTGGTAGTAATGAAATTTTTGTACCAACAATTAATACAATAAAATATAATCACATGATTCTTAAACATATAAAATACAGAAAACCTTTCATTATTTGTGGAGATGAATCTATTGGAAAAAGCTATCTTATAAAAACTTTATTGAAAAATAAATTACCTGAAGGAATATATTCCAATTTACTTAATTTTATTTCTCTGAATACAGTTGCTAAAACACAACAATTATTACTTTCAAAATTAAATAAAATAAGAGAAAGACACTATGGACCACCGAAAGATCAGTTTTGTATTAATTTTATAGATGATCTTAATATGCAAAGATATGAATGCCAATCAGAAATAAATGATATCTTAGATCTTATTCGACAATATCATAGTTATGGTTACTTGTATGATATTAATAACTCTGAAAAAATTTGTATTAGTGACATTATGTTATCACTTTCAATTGTAACTAATACCAAAATTAAGATATGTCCTAGATTCTTAAGGCACTTTAATTTATACACTATGTATGCCCCTGCTACAGATACTATATTCAGAATATTTTCAAATGTGCTTTTCAGTAATTTAAAAAATAATTCTTTTACTGCGGATATATTCAGTACTGTAACCAGTATAACTAATGCTACAATTGATATATATAATTCTATAATTAAAATTTTACTACCAATACCTACTAAGTTTCAGTATCAATTTAGTATAAGAGATATAAGCAGAGTTATTAATGGATGTAGTCTTCTTCAAAAAGAATCGGTAGAAACTAAAGTTACCTTCATGCGGCTTTGGGCTCATGAAGTATGGCGTGTTTTTGGTGATCGAATATTGGATAATAATGACAAAGAATGGCTTTTTTCACAGATTAAAATAACTTGCAAACATCATTTCAAAGATTCATTTGAAACAGCTTTTGATTATCTGCCAAAATTTGATAATAATGAAATTATGAAGGATAGTTTTTGTAATTTAATATTCTGCACTTTTATGTGTACAGAAAAATATGAAAATAAAAGATATGAAGAAATAAATTCTATTGAGAAATTACAAACTAAAGTTATTTTTTATATAAATGAATATAATAATATTAATGTGAAAAAACGGATTGATATTGTAGTATCACAGTATATTTTAGAATGTTTGATAAAAGTTTCAAGAATTTTAGCTATACCAGGAAGCAATTTATTAATAATTTCTAGTATAGGATTTGGTAGAAAGTCCTTAGCAAGTCTAGCTGCTTATATGCAACAACAAGAATTATATGAACCTTCTGTGCAATCTTATTGTGACTTCAACATGTGGAGAAAAGATATAAAACTGGTTTTACAAAAGTGTGGTGAGTTAAAACAGAATTTTATTCTCTTTTTAAAAGATAAACAAATAAAGAATAATTTTCTCCATGATATTTGTTGCCTATTGTCTACTGGTGAAATATCTGATTTATTTTCTATTGAAGAAAGGTGTGATATCATTGAAATGATACGTTTGCATGCTCAAGGTGGTAATAAAAATGAAGAAATCAGTAATCGTGCAGTAATGAATTTTTTTCTGGAACAATGTAGAAGAAAATTACATATTATATTTTGTTTTACTGAAACAAACAAAAGTATAAGATCATATTTATATAAATATCCAGAATTAATAAAATATTGTACAGTAAACTGGTATGAAATGTGGCCAACAGATACACTTTTACAAGTAGGTTTGAAATACATTCAAGACATTAATATTGAAGAAGACATAAAAGCAAATGTAATAAAAGTTTGCATACAATTATATAACTATGTACAAGAAATAAGCAAAGAATACTACAAAGAAACTGGAATGAAAATTCATGTTACATCAGTTACATATTTGCACATGTTAAAATTATATGTTCACTTGATATGTAAAAAACAGGAAGATATTGTTACATTGAAAAATAAATACCTAACAGGTTTAGAAAAATTAGAATTAGCAGCTCAACAAGTAGAAAAGATGAAAGCCACATTGACAATATTGAAACCACAGTTAGAGTTATCTGCCCAAAAAACGATAATTACAATGAAAGAAGTGGAGAATGAAAATATTACTATAGAAAAAGCAACTGCTGTTGTACAACAAGAAGAAGAAATAGCAAATAAGAAAACAGAAATTGCTGGGAAATTAAAATTGGAATGCGAAGCTGATCTAGCTGTAGCAATTCCAATTTTAGAAGATGCTATTGTTGCATTAAATACACTAAAACCTACAGACATTACATTGGTTAAAGCTATGAAAAATCCTCCTGATACTATTAAGCTAGTAATGGCAGCAATATGTGTAATGCTTGATGTTCCTCCAGATAGAGCAATTGATTCAGTTACTGGCAAAAAATATACAGATTATTGGGGTCCAAGCAAACGCATTTTAAGTGATATGAACTTTTTACAAATTTTAAAAGACTATGATAAGGATAACATTCCATCTAATATTATACAAACTATTAAGAAGACATACATAATAGATAGCAATTTTAAACCACATATCGTTGCCAAAGCATCAAGTGCTGCTGAAGGCCTCTGTAAATGGGTACGTGCGATGGTATCTTATGATGAAGTTGCAAAGGCAGTTGCTCCTAAAAAAGAAAAATTGCTTATTGCACAAAAAGAATGTAATGAAGCTGAAGCATTTTTAAATGAAAAACGGAAAACTCTGTTGACATTAAATGTTAAACTTGCTGCCTTGAATGACAGTCTTCAAGAAACCCTACAACAAAAAATAAAACTAAAGCAAGAAGTAGAAGACTGTACTATCAAACTCCAGAAAGCAAAAAATTTAATGGCAAGTTTAGGAGGGGAAAAAAATCGTTGGATGCAGATTGCAGAAAATCTTAAAAGAAATTATGATAATCTCGTGGGTGACATGATATTGACATGTGCAATTATAAATTATGCAGCATCATATAATATTGTATTTCGTAAAAAAATTTTAGAGCAGTGGAAACAATATATGGAAGTTCTGAAAATATCATATAGTAAAAACTATAATTTAATAAATATACTTGGAGAAGAAAATGATATAAACCATTGGTATTTTTCTGGTTTACCTAAAAATAGCTTTTCAGTTGAAAATGCAATTATTATGACTAATTCCAAATTATGGTCCTTATTTATTGATTCACAAAATCAAGCAAATGAGTGGATTAAAAAAATTGAGAAAAAGAATAACTTAAAAATTATTAAGCTCACTGACTCCAATTATTTGTCAATTATTCAATATAATGTTGAAAATGGTATCCCCACATTAATTGAAAATGTAGGAGAAGAATTAGAAATATCATTGGATCCTTTTCTTCTAAAAAGAATTTACAACGATGAAAAATCTTCATACCTAGATATTGGTCATGATATAATAAAATATTCATTCGATTTCCGATTATATATTACAACACGATTACTTAATCCTCAATTTTCGTGCGAGATGTTTAGCAAACTTACAATAATTAATTTTTCCATTCCCAATGAAGCTCTTCAAGATAAACTTCTTGATTTTATTATTTACAAAGAAAAGCCAGAACTTCAAGAAAAGTTTAAAATTTTACTTATGGAAGATGCTAACAATAAAAAAATATTAAAGCAACAAGAAGATATAATATTAAATATCTTATCTTCAACAACAACAAATATTCTTGAAGATGAGACTGCTATAAAAAGTTTAGATTCTTCAAAAAATTTTTCTTTGAACATTATCAAGAAACAAGAAATGACAAAGGTAACATCACAAGAGATAAATAAATTTCGAAATGCTTATGTAAATTTTGTTAAATACTGTACAGATTTATTCAATACATTAAATGTTTTGCCATATTTAAATCATATGTATCGTTTCTCTTTTTCTTGGTTTATACAATTATATAGAAGATCAATTGAAATTTCAAGTAAAAGTATTATTCTTGAAAAACGATTAAAATATTTAAAATTTTCATTTACACAAAGTCTTTATTCAAGCATTTGCAGATCTTTATCAGAAAAACATAAAATACTGTATTCTTTTCTATTATGTTCAAAAATTCTATTGAATGATCAACAAACAACTGAAGAAGAAATTAAATATTTTATGACATCAAACATAAATCATAGTAATACAGTTCCAAATTATAAATTTGATTGGCTTCCACAAAGTATTTGGATAAATATTTATAATCTCAGTAAAATACTTCCTTCCTTCTATGATCTTGCAGATGATTTTTGTTCTAATGATAAGGCTTGGAAACAATATTATGCTTCCGAATCATTTGAAGATCATCTGATGCCAGAACCTTGGATTAATAAGTTATCTTTGTTTCAGAAACTCATTCTTGTAAAAATTTTACGTCCTGATCAAATTATAATACAGATTATGAAAATGATAGAAAATATGTTGGGAAATACACAAAACTACTCCCCTAAAATTAAAATATCTCAATCATATGCGGAATCCAGTTATTTAACTCCACTTTTATTTATTTTACCTGCTTCTTTAACACCATTATCTATTATTTCTACATATGCAAATACTAAAGGTTACTTATCCAAATTTGTCTCTTTATCTATGAGTAAAGGTGAAGAAAAGAAAGCTGAATTTCTTATAAAGAGAGCTCAGAAGGAAGGAGGTTGGGTGTTTCTGCAAAATTGTCATCTAGTAACTCATTGGTTGGCCAATCTTGAAAAAATTTGTGATAATTGTAACATTTCTAATTCATCTTTAGATTATCGCTTATGGTTATCCAGTTGTTCTATCAATGAATTTCCAATTAGTATATTGCAAAATAGTATAAAAATCATGCACGATTATCCTTTAAATATTAAAGAAACATTGTTGAATATTTATCAGTCAGAACCTATAATAAATAAAGAATTTTTTGAAGGCTGTCCTGGGAAAGATAAAATTTTCTTAAAACTTCTTTTTGCAATATGTCTTTTTCATGTAATTATACAAGAGAGAGAACACTTTGGGTTTCAAGGATGGAATATACCATATAAATTTGATCATACTGATCTTAAAATATCCATTATGCAATTACAAAATTTCCTAAATAATGCAGATCATGTACCCTTTGATATTTTTCTATATCTTATTGGAGAATGCAATTATGGGGGCAAAATTCAAGACGAATTCGACAGTAGATATTTAAAACATCTTTTAAATGATTATTGCAATCCTAACATAATTGAAAATGGACAGTATGTACATGCAAATGACATACAAGAATTAATACCACAAAGATGTGAATATTATCATGTAATTGATCATATTAGGAAAATTCCATCAGACTTATCATTTCAAATATTTGGGTTTAATAGAAATGGTGTTATTATTCGAAATACTATGATAGCTACCGAATTGATATCATCTCTTTCATATATGAGCTCTCCAATTTCTTTATTAGATGAAGATTTACAGAAAGATCAAGTATTAATTTTAATTAATGATATTAATGATAAATTATGTGATGCAATTAAAATTAATGAAATTCAAGAACAATGTACTTCTATGCTTAAAGAACCTTTGCAAAGAGTTCTTTTTTGTGAAATCAAATCATTAAAACATATTTTAGACATTATAACAGAGGCATTAACCAATTTAAAATTAGCATTGGATGGTTATCTTCTTTTTACGGATTCACTGAAAAAATTAGCAAAAGAAATATGTGAAAATAAAATTCCACATACTTGGAAGATGATACAAATTAATATTCTTACTGAAAACTTAACAGACTACATCGATAATTTATTAAAACGTGTTAAGTTTATTCAAAATTGGATTAATCAAGGACGTCCAAAAATTATTTGGTTTGATACATTATTTCATTACAAAATGTTCTTTTCTGCAATATTATTGACATTTTCTAAAAGGTATGATATATCTATTGAAGATATCACTTTCGATTTTGAAATAGATACAAGAAAAGAAATTGACAAAGAAAATGATGATGCATATTTAATTTGTGGGCTGCATTTATGTGGTGCTCGATGGGATTTGGAAAAAGGAATGTTAGTTGAAAATTTTACAAATGAAATCTGGCAAAATATGCCACCCATACATCTTAAATGTTCACGGAATAAAAAAAGTGCAGATAAAATCTATGAATGCCCTGTCTATATAACTGCTGCTAAAAATATTGACAAAGATATCAAATTTTCTTTAAAGAATTATATAATTAGTATACCTTTGAAAACTGATACCCCTGTAACTCATTGGATAAAGTGCGGTACAGCTTTATTTTGTCATATGTAAGTTATATAAGTTAAGTAAAAAATATTAAAATAAAAACAATTTTCATATGACATTTGTATATTTTTTACAATAATATCTACTAATATGTTTAACATACAATACTTAAAGTAAATGTATGTGTGGAATCATATCAATGTGATACAATTATAGAAATTATCAAGAAGTTAAAACTAAATCAAAATGTTTATTCAAACATTTCGCGGATTCTTTCATTGTGTATATATCCGGTTCAGTTCCATATAAATGGAAGGAATGACAGGTAAATTGAAGAAATTGACGTAAAGTTGAATTACCGAACAAAGGAAATTATTATACGGGAAATTTTTTAAGCTATAATTACAAGCATAAGTTGCGATACATTGCGAGTGGTGTAATATTTGCTTTCAATGGCGAACCATGATGAGTTGGTTTCGCAATTTATAGATACAACTGGGGTTGAACCTGAAGAAGCACGATTTTATCTTGAGTTATTTAATTGGCAGCTCGAGGTGAGGCAGCATATTTATTACATCTTTTGTAAACTTTAATGTAAAACGTTATAATTTTGTATTATTATAACTAATTTTTTTATCAATCTTCAATGTCAACTTTGTAACCTTAAATTTATTACATTTTTCTATTTTTATCACGCTTCATTGCGCGATTTTATAATGTTTTGAAGCAGACTATTGCTTTTGTTACTATATTAAGAGCTTCTTTTAACCAAAAAATGTTTGACAACGTTACATACATAGTATTAATGCCGCAATATCGTGATTAAAGTTATTAGATGTTATATTTGAGGAATATTGCCATTGAAATTATACCTAAAATAAGATTAGTCATCATAAAGAAAATTCCTTTACACATTGTGACTTCTTAATAATAAAGTTTATTGATTACACGATTTATTCTTAAGTGTGTCATTATCAATATCCAAGTATATTTATCAATTATATAAAACATTTTAGGTTGCTCTTGACACATTTTACTATCCTCCTGCTTTGCCTTCATTGCCTAATGAACCTACTGAAGGTGCAACATCAGAAGAGGAACATACTGATAAAAGCACAGGAAGCTTAAAATCATCAGAAATGGAAGGGAAATCATCGAAAGATAAAGTAAAACCAAAGCCTAAGTTTGCAATGCTTAGTGATCTTAAAGATAGAAAAAGTAGCCCTGAAGATGAAGAAGGACAAGCATTTTATGCTGGTGGTTCTGAACATACTGGACAACAAATTTTAGGACCAGGAAAGAAAAAGGATATTGTTAGTGATATGTTTAAATCATGTCAGAGACAATCAATTGCTGTAGAACCAAAACCGAGTGGGCAACAAAGACCAAATACCTTTAGTGGTACTGGATATAAATTAGGTCAGACTAGTTCAGATACTGAAAGTAAGTTATCAGAATTATTAAAATTTACTCTATCTCCTATAACAAGTTATTATATTGAAATAAATATTTTTCATAGTCGTTACTGCTACATCATCTAATCATCAACAATCAAATTCTGGACTAATTACTTTAAAGTTATGGAAAGATGGATTTACTATAAATGATTCGGAACTTCGTTTATATAGTGATCCAGAAAATAGAGAATTTCTGGAGACTATAAAGAGGGGTGAAATACCAGCAGAGATACGTCAAGAGATACAAGGTACTGAAGCACGCCTTGATATGGAAGATCATCATCATGAAATGTATGTCCCTCCAAAAGTAAAAGTGAAAGCTTTCAGTGGTAAAGGACATATGCTAGGGAGGTATATAATTCATATCTATACTTACAAAAATTATTTTTTAAATACACTTTAGGTATTTTTAATAATATTTTTGTTCAGTCCTTCTCCAGCTACAGTTGGCATGACAATACCAGCAGATCTTGCAGATCAAGCAGCTAATGAATCTCAGGCAAAACAAAAATTAAATTTAGATGAATCAAAACCAGTTACAACAATACAAATTCGCCTTGCTGATGGAACTAATGTAAAAGCTCAATTTAATTTAACTCATACCATTAATGACTTGAGGCAATATATAATAACGTATCCTTTCTTAATTAATACTGTTATTACAAAGATAGACTAATTTATTATGTGCAAATATATTCCTTAATTACTTCTTAGTATGAGACCTCAATATGCTATAAGAGAATTTAGTTTATTAACAATGTATCCTACTAAGGAGATTACAGAAGATAAAACTATTGAAGAAGCTGGCTTGCAAAATACAACAATAATTCAACGACTGAAATAAATTTTGTCTTTCTAGATCCTTAGTTATGGGAGTTTAAGTGATGTATTGATTAGACGATTCATAAATATACATTGAAACACTTAAAAATAACATTTCAACACATTTGAGTAATTGAATGGCACTTTAATATTGTTTATTTTAATTTTAAGTATGGTTTTTGTTGTATAATATTTTTGCTAATGCGAGAAATATTTTATTGAAGATAAATCTAACATTAAAACCTTAATTAACATGGAATAAAATTACAAAACCTTTGTAAAATTTGCAATAAAATCATTCGATTTATATGTATTTATTATACACAACTTTTATACGTGGATAACTAGCAATTATAATATAACAAAAAAGATATAAAAATTTCTTTTAAACATAGTGCTAAACAACTTATGAAAATGTTTTTATACTATTTCTTTTGATAAATAAAGTATTCAAAATAACAAATGTATTAACATGTGAAGAAAATTTAATATAAAAGATAATATTGGGAAGTTGAAATATTTATACATAAATTATGGAATTCTATATACTAAAATCTAAATCATTCTGCTTTGTAACAAATTTTTATATACATGTTATATACACGTTATACAATATTGTATTCTTATATTTATATCTTACGATACATATAAAAATGAATTACTTTTTCCTAATCATAACTTTCAGACTAAAATTATCTTATAGATACATTAAATCTAAATATCATTTGTGATTATTTGATAGAAATTTATTCTCTGTTATAAATTTTCGAAATATTTGTGAATTCTGTACGTCTTCAGTGAATCTTAAAATTGAAGTATCTTTAGTACCTGTTTCCAGATTTGATTTTCCAGGACAATACTGATAACGATTTAATGTAACTAAATCTTTTCCAATATCTCGTGTATACATATTATTTTTGTTTAATGCTTCATGTGTATTATAAATATAAATTGGTTGATTATCAGGGATACTTGAGTCATAATGTAGCTTTTTAAATATTATAAATGTTACATTCCTATTGGTTGTATCATCAATTTGTTGTGTACAAAATGTTAATGTCTTTAATTTGTAACGATCTGCTTTCATTCTAGACTTTTTAAAATCTGTCATTAAATCTATAAGGGAATGATGATATCTTAAAATTATATACTCTTCCCAAGATAATGTAGTAATATACCTAACTTTATTATATGTACGATACAAACAATCTGCTTGTATCAAGTCTTTTATTATAGTAGGGTGAGTAGCAGGAAAAGGAAAATTCCATGGCACTACTGTGTATGTAAATTTCCAATATGGATTTTGAGATTTAAATAGTTCTTTAAAGTTGTTATTATATTGATTTGGAATACCAAAATCATACACTATAAAATTATTCACACCGATTATGTCATGAAACTGTATAAAGCCAATCATTTGTAGTGACTGTATTGGTTTTTTTAATGGTGGTGCTATACATACTCCAGTATTAACATAATTTAAATTATGAGGTTGGCTTTTTATTGGTAATATAGGTATATTGTGAGTATCTAAATTAGATTTTGTAAGAAACATTACTCCTACTGGTATTTTATTTGTTTTGTATGCACAATAGAAATGATATCCTCCATAATTAACATTTTTGTCAGTACTATTTAAATTATTACCAATTGAAAGATAACTAAAACTTCCTAAAACTAGTTCAATTTCATTTTCAAATAATATTTGACATTGCATATCCTTAATGTTATTTGATGAACCAAAACCTATTACTTGAATTTCTTTGTCACGTATATTATATGCAGAATATACATATAGATCATCATCTAATCTTTGCCAAGCAGAGAGTGGTTCTTCAAATTTCATATCAAATTTAGTAAACATTGGCACATTATTTGTGCAGTTTATTTCACTTCTCTGATTTGGTTTACCAAAGTAATTAAAAACTTCTAAAACATATCTTAATTTGTTATATTCATGTCTATAAAATAATAAGGATATTAGACTCACTACAGCAATTATTACAAGTGCAGCCTGGTAGTATTTTCGCATGTTTCAAGATTTAACGTAATAAATAATAATATAGCAATTTTATCAATTAAAACATATGGCAATGTATAATTTGTGAATTGGATTATCTCAGGTATAAATAGAATTCTGAAACAAAAATTTTATTTAAGAAATTAGATATTATTGTTATACGAGTTTTATAAATTTTTATTTACATACACCTTGAAAATAACGTATTTAAAAGTTTTACTTTGAGGTACGTATGATATGTTGACATTTTCTTGAAATATCCCATTTACTGTTTAATCCAACTGTTGAACTTATTGTTCACTAAATTTCCATTTCTTGCACTGTATTATTATTGAAGATCAATTTAAATGCTTGCAACCTATATTTGTTGAAGATTAATTCAAGTGTTTGATAACCAAATAAAAACTGTTAGGTTAGTAATCTTTCGCGCCAATTTTTTAAATGATCATGTACATATATAGATATAAAATATTTATTGCATTTTGTTATTATTTTTCCTTACGTAACGTATAAAAAGATTTTTTGGAAATTATTTTTAAGGTTTGCACAATAAAAAAACAATAAGTAGTTTTGTATTAAATTTAAATTTATTAGTATAAAGTTGATTTATACAATTGCGTATTGTTCGTATAACAATTCACGTACTTTATAATAATCTTCTGAAATGCAACCTTCTAATATTACTTTTCCAGCCTCATGCTAAAAAGATGGTATTAAACTATAAAATATTTTTATTTTATCAGATTATTATATTTTAATGACATTAAATACAAACCCTCCTAACGGCGATAGTATTATTGCAACACCATAAAACACCTCCACTAAATTCAGAAGGAATATTACTTTTGTTCAAAATCTGTTTAAAATCAGATAGTTTTAATTCGTTTATAAATGTTGTTTGGTGGCCGGGTACCTATAATTTATAAATACATTTATATTGTAGAAACTAAAACTTCATTTTTGTATGAATACATACCTCATTTAATGGTAATGGTTCCAATGTAAGTATTTTGTCACTTTGATCTATTACATCATCTGACTCGGTACCTGCAACAGCATCTCGGCATATCTGATCACGAGCAGTTATCATTGCATCAACCCATGCTACCTCAGAATCACCTTTTCCCTTTGAAAAGTTTAAGCCACTAACAAGCGCATCTGTCAAACGAACCTGAACAAAACGCAACATTTTAATTTATACACATTGGTTTACAAAAATTAATTAAATATTACTTGGTATATGTGCGTTTCTGTTGTAGCATCTAATGTTTCTCCCCTCCCAGGAATAAACACTCGTGCACCTGCACTTTGTGCTTGTTGAGCCAGGATTTCAGTGTCCTTTTGTAATCCTCTAACTAGTACAACTCTTCGTGGTCTTAATTGTGCTAAAATTTTCTGTAGTGATTCTCCGTCGGATCTACCTTCAAAATCTATATATGTGACAGATGCATTAACTGTCATTGTACGTGTAACTTGGATACATTTTGTTGGGATATCAGTGGGTATTTCTGGATGATGAGTAGTATCTTCTTGTTTTGTTTCCAGATTTTCTTTATTATCATCCACTTCTGGCATAGTTTCTGCTATTTTATAATCTTCTGGTCTACGATATATACAAATCAATATAAATATTTAAAACTTATTATACATAGCTATTATTAATTTAATAAAATACCTTATAATTTCTCCATATTCGTCGATTTTAATTTTTTCTTCTACAAATGGGAACATAGGGTGTTGTTTTTTACTTTGTTTAAAAAATCCTGGTTTACTTTCTTGTTTTACTAATAAATCGTGTTTTCCCCTTCCTCCACCAACTTCTATTTCATCTTCTGATTCAGAACTTACATCAGCAGTCTCCCTAAAAGGTAAAAAAGTATTCAAGGAATAAGAGATATTTTAAGAATAAGTCAATTTTTATATTATGCAACCACATACATTTGTTCTTGTTTCAATTGCTCTTGCTTTAATTTTTCTTTTCTTTGATATTCTTCTAATTCAAGTCCTTCTAACTTAATTCTCCTTTTCACCTCCAATGTAATATTTCTGTTACCGCCTTTTTCAACCAAATCTCTAGCAAGTGTTCCTGGTGATGTCCTGCTAGTTAATATAATACTGTTTTGGGGATTACCACACCATTGCAAAAACAATTCTCTTGAAAAACCACATTCCATATCTGGAGTGCTTGCAAGTACAACCTAGAGTATTTGTATATAAATGTATTTTCAATTATAATGTTTATAAATTATAATTTTATTAAAGATATTCTAACCTTTGGACTGGGAACTTGATTTAATTCTGCCATACTGTGACATAGTTGTAAATGCTTAAATTGAAATGGATTGTTTCTAGCACCTTCAAAACTCCTCATTAATTTATCACTCATCCATTCTATTTGTGACTTAGCAAACTCAACGACATTGTAACTAACATTGTTCAAAAGAGCCAAAGAATATGCAAGTAAACCAGATTCTTTATTACGCCATAATTGGTCCAACATATGAGCCAATTCTAATACACGACCAGCTGTATCTACACTGACCAAGACATTTCCACCTCCACGTAATGTTTGTAAAATATTTGCTGTAAATTATTATTGCATATAAAGTACTATAAAAATTTATTGCTGGAATTATCATAAGCATTTATTTTCATACTCATTAATTTTTCATCTCTTGTTCTACGTCTTGCTTGCTGATAAGTAGCATTGAAAGCATCTGTTATTAACAAAGATGGTCTCTGTAGTCTTTCTAATTCACAACCATTTAAATGTCGTTCCTTTTTGTGATTAAAATCAACAGCATATATTATGTCTTCTTCACCAACTTTTACAATTTTCCAGATAGTTCCCCCAATCATGTGACCAGCTGGTAAAGGTGTTAAAGTAACTCCATATCCTTTTCCTTTCATTGAAATGCTTTGATTATATTTTAACTGAACTATTTTGTCAAATGCTGCATCAACATCATCAAGTGTAAAAAGATCAAAGTCTTCCATATTATGACGGGACTATAATAAATAAGCATAAATGTCCTTTGTATGTATATGATTCTTTCTTATGTTATCATAAAAAAATAATTGAAATTCTTTTTATCAAAAATACCTGATACATATCATACATAAACATTTGTCCCATCTTATATACAGGAATAGTAGCATATATTGGACAATTTAATCCACATTTTCCAACTAGATATGGTAAAGCACCCAAATGCAATGGATCTGGATATGATAAGAGTACTGCATCTATTTGATGAACATGTCTGAAATAATATTGTATTGTTTAGTTTAAATTTTCTATTGAATTTATAATTACCTAAATAATATATAATAATTTATCAACCGTTTTAATTCTTTTATAAATTCTTGATCAAAATTTTCATCCCATCCACAATCAAGTAATATTCTTAATTCATCAACTTGCAATATATAACAAGGAGGAGATTCATCCATAGCCCCAGAAATAGCATGAAGTTTTATTATTGATGTCATTGTCTTTGTTCTTTTTTCACCTATTAAAATATATACAAATAATAGATAATACCTAAAAATTCATTTATCATATGCTATTATTTCTTAATTATTATAGAACTCATTATGTATACTTTCAACGTAACCTAACATAAAGGTGTGATTAATTATAAATAGATTCATAACTTTAAAAGAATGCCAAAATATTAAAAAGAATAACATTGATTACCGTCTAATATTAATTTAATTATTTCTAAATGTATGGAAATGTCTGAAAACAAAACATTTCAAAATATTTTTTTAAGCTTAGAAAGCAATCAACAAACGGTGCAATTGACTTTTCGCTAAAGTCCCGGTATTTCATAGTAAGAAAAATGAATAATTTCGTCAATGTTACATAAATTACAATGAATATTTCATAAGTATATAATTATAAATGTAAATTAAAGAAAAAGTACAGCAAAATGTAATTAACAACTATAAACCAATGTAAAATGTATAACTTAAATAAAATCATAAATGAAATATAAACGAGTAATTTTCTAATAATTTTTATACATCTCAAAGAAGAAAAGTCATAATATTACTCAGATTGGTATCTATGTGTGTTTTACCATAACTGTGTTTACAAATACATTCTAAGATTTATGTATACATTCTTTGTCTCTCTCTTTATCTCGTAGCATAACGGGACTTTTTTCAAGACGATTGCTGTCACGGTGCAGCTATGAGATACGTAAGTTGAGATTTAAGTTTGTTTTTTCCATAATTCAACGATTACTTGTCGAATTATATGGAAATTTTGTGTGAAATTAGATCGCGTGTATGTAGTATGGATAAGAATAAAAGTGAACATACACGATAAAAATATCATGTAACGGAGTGGCGGGAGATTGCAAGTAAATAGCAGATCAGCTGATGAGTGACAACAGACAAACGAAAGCTTATTGTTCTTGGTCTTGGTTATGGCGACAAGCAGTTCCGATGGCTCTTGTACAGCACCTGCAGATTTTCAGCTTTCGTCAGAGTTGGAAGACGTTTCGAATCGTTTAAGCGTGAATTTATTAAAGTGCCCACTGTGCCATAATAGTCGCCGAATTTTTCATTGTCGGCAGTGTATTCAAAATGGAGATTTTATACATTCAACTTCTGTTTATTCTGAACGGTGAATATATACTTATAATTTACGTATTTACTGGCCATTTATTTTTATGTATTAAAGCTTTGTTTAGCACCAAACATTCTTTAAATATTTCTAATAACGTTGAATGCAGAAATAAATTTTTATTCTCACTAAATTACAAAAAAGATTCGTTATGAAGTTTCGATATATCAGTTTCCAAACTTTTAATTTATATGAGTAATAATTATATACGTTCAAATATTTTATTCTGATCGGTATCTGAACAGGTTTGCAGATAAACAATTGCGACTTTTACGGTTGAAAGCTGCCAGAGCTCAATTGGAAGAAAAATGTGTAAAAGCTCTTGAAAAACATAAACAAAGGGATAAATTGGTATTTTATATTTAATATTTTAAAGTCAATAATAAAAAAAATATGAATTTTTGTATACTATCATTGTATTTAATTATTCTTTGGGTTTGTAGATATGTGATATAAATACTTGTAAAGAAAGAGTTAGACTACTCCAGTCATTAGTGAATGAAACTAGGCAAAGTATGAACAGAGGTATATATACCATAATTATATAATATTTAGAAAAGTGCTAGACTAAATGAAGTTTAATAATATGCAGGAAATCAACGTTTAAATGTTCTCAAAGATGTAAACTCTCAGTTAGCACTTAGATTACCTAGACATGAAGAACGAGTAGAAAAATTACATCGTTATGTTACTGGTTTGAGAGCAAAACAAGAAAAACAAAAAGAAGTGATAGATAGGAAAAGACAGCAGTTGAAAAAAGTCATCAGAACTGCTGCTAAACAATTAATTCAGTATATTTTTCCATTATCTAAAGTGCAACCTAGTAGAAGGTAATAATATCCATTAACTATCTAAAAAATTATTAGAAATTGTGAAATTTATGATCAAATATTTGATCATATTGATGATCAAAATTTATTTATTAAACATTTTTCTACTTGTTTTTATAGAAGAAGTAATTTTTTAATCAATAAAAATTGATAAGAAAATATTAACTATTTTTAGTCTGTGTAGTAGCGAGGAAGATGCTAGTTCAGATGTAACTTGTGCATTGGCAGATGCATCTGGAACATCATATGTTAGAGGCAGATGGATAAATGATACAGAAAATGCTCTAGAAGTCCAACATCGTATAGTTGCCCCAACTTTACCAGGAAGTGGAGATTATAGTGCTTATTCTTTATGGGGTACATATGCCATTTAGCTTGAACTTTTTAAATAAATTTTATAAATATCAGACACATCTGTTTTAGTGGCAGCAAATAAAGATGGAGTACCAGGTGCAAATAAAGAGACTGCAATGCACAATCCAGCATATAATATCAGTGCTGCTTTAACTTATGCTACACAGTTGGTTAATATTATTGCTTATTATGTTAATGTAAGGCTACCATATAAACTTGCTTATGGGTATGTCAAAAATATTCCATTTTTTATATACAATATTTTTTGTATGAATCATTGAAATAGAGATAGGATTACATGTAATATTTTTTATACCAATCATTGCAATAAAAATAGGATGTTCTTAAAATTTGCTTCTTAAATATTTTCAGAGAATTTTGTGGAAATGAGATGTCAGATCAAAAATTTGCCAAGAAAGTAGCAAGGCTCAATAGCAATGTATTACATTTATGTTTTACACAAAATACCAACACTGCAGTTTTACATCCAATGCATACTCTACAAAATCTAATGCACTTGCTCAATACTGAAATTAGTGATCTTGGAAGGTATATATTTATTATATTTATTTATTGTTATTATATATTAATATATTATTTAATGATTTGTGTATTATGACAGAATTGGTCCAATGGAGGTTGATTCAAATATTGTAGCACAATTGTACAGTCAATTAGTTCCCGATTTAGAAAATAGCGACGATTCAGCTTCTGACGAAGAGGAAGATACTTTTAATTGGGATTGGGAAGCTGTAAGTTTGCTTTGATTAATTTACTAATGGCTGATGTGTCATTTAATAATGTCTCGTGTATATTATATAAATATTTCATTTTTATAGGTACCAAATGTTGCTTGTCCTGAAATGGCAGTTCCCATTCCTGGTACAATGATTAGTCAACAATCATCTAGTATGCAAGTGAATCAAAGTGTTGCTGGAGGCTTAGTTACAAGTGCTGCAGCTAGTATAGCCTCTATTTGGCGTGGTTGGACAACAAACAAATAGACTGTTCTATTTAATTAATAAATCTCTTTTTATACAAATCACAACTACATATGTAAGAACATATGTAACAAAAGACACAAAATTGACAATGCTCCACAAAATGTGAAATACTGAAGAATGAATGTTTAAAAGTATAATGTACTGTAAATACATGTATGAATTTATTACTTCATATATGGTACGTGAAATAGTTTAATTCCGTGATAACAAATTTTGTAAGATCTGACGATTAGTTTATTTTGAACTATTTATATAACATACTGATTTGTGCTATTATTTGTAATATAATTCCAAATACTTTCAGTATGCTGATGATAGATCGTAATTCTGTGGTACAAATTTTGTAAGTGTACAAGCAAGCGTTTGAACACTATATTACATTTTCAATAATTCTTTACTTATAAATATGATTCATTAATAAGATGTGAGTTTAATACGACTGCCTTTTTTATGCTCACTGCACTTTGTGTAATTATGTATCTGTTAACATATACATAAAATATTTCCTCGCATTAAAGGTGTCATTACTATCATGAAATTATTCGTGTACTTCTAAGTTATTACAACATGGTTTTAACATAATGTTTTAAGGTCTATGGTATTTCAGTTTTCTACAAATATATACAATCGGACAAATCAGGTAACAAGTTTGTTACTTACAACTACTTAATGTGTTTTATAAGCGATTTAATGTCTCTGATAGGAAAACCATATCTTAGAAATGTTATCATTTTTATGTAGATATGATCATATCATATATATTTCACACATATTTTTGATCATATCATATCAAAAAAGATATGACCTGTTAAACACTTCATACCTGACAATATACTATACATAATATGGATATAAGCAAGGTTGTATTAGATTAATGACCTTTCATTAAATTAAGTTAAAATTAAGAATAACATATATGATATCAAAGTAAATTTTGTATTTGAGGTGTTGTTGAAGATATATTATGTAGATTTAGTAAAAATCAAAAGTGATTTATATATTATTACTACTAGAGCACAAATTTACCAATGTAGCATAGTTGCACCATTACATTATCCTTAAAATATATGTAATTCTTGTAGTAAATTACGTTTTCCTAATTAAATGTTTCAGTAAAATAACAATTCAAATTATTTAATATCTACAATTATACATAAGAATAGGAAATGAAATGTTCTTCATTTTACCTATTATATATGTATTTTAATTTTAATATATATGTTATGAAGGAATTATAATTATATAGGAGAAAAGTGAATACCTATATGTGAAGTAAATATATATATATATGTAATTGGTATTAATTGTAATATCAATTTACTAATAATTGTAATAATAATAATTTTTTTTATAGAATATCATTAAAAAATAGAACCAATTATCTCTTATAATTGTTAAATTTAAAATACAACATAATATAAAATTATCTATTACACGAATAAGTAATATTATGCATAGTTACATTTGATTAAATAATTTTATACGTGTTCGTTTTTTCGAAAATTATAGCGTTTTATAAACTACAAGGATAAAATTATTTTATGGAATTATAATTGAATACTAATACAAAATGTTATATGTAAACTGAAATTTGTAAACAAACTAGCACAAATTTATAAATGTTATTTGATAAGTACTTTAAGAAATTTAATAGCACATCATAGTTCATGTGCTTTAATTAAAATAAAAATGTAAATCTAGTTCTTATCAAGATATTCTTGATAAAATTAAAAAAATATTTTGGATTAGTTTGATAAGTAATGTAAATATAATGATATACAGTTTATATATTATATAAAATGGCTATGTTTTACCTACAAAGTTTCATTGTGATATTACAAATAAATTAGAGTTTGTTTTTTATCAATTTTATTGTATTTTTTAATTCAGTA
This sequence comes from Bombus fervidus, assembly GCF_041682495.2. NCBI lineage: Eukaryota > Metazoa > Arthropoda > Insecta > Hymenoptera > Apidae > Bombus > Bombus fervidus. Next base: position 1,840,260 of record NC_091527.1, read on the forward strand.
ATATTATGGGGGTCTTAAGTATAAATTTGCATACTTTTGGATTATATAAATAACAAAAAATCAATAAAATATAATTGATAAATATTTATTGAGTAGAGAAGGATAATAATATACAACATTAACTATATGTTCAAAGTAAAAACCTATAGTATATTGCTATAGAGAACTTGATCAGATTTTTATCTTTACTTAAAAATTAAAATGCTTTGTACAATAAATTTTGTAACTGAATTTAGTATTACAATGCAACTCCCAAAATTATTTAACCAGAAATTAAATATGCCTGCATCATTCGATTACAATCCCACAGTCTCTCTTCTTGTAGCACTCCTTAGTAATTCTTGTTGCTTGGTATCTCATTTTCATGACTTGTTGATTCACCAGTTTATTGTATATCACATGTATCAAATTGTATACATATTGAGTACACTAACTGGCTTGAGAATTCTGTAAGCATATCATCATATAGTATTTTAATTTCTATGTACATACATTTTATCTTACACTTAGTGTAAAATTCTTATTCTTAACAATTAAAAAAAGAAAAAAAAATTTTTTCTTCGTATTTCTCTATAAAGATAGAATATTATTTGTTTTGCATCACAATTTCAAAAAATATAAAATTATAGACTATATATATTTTTTAATCCTATAATAAATTAAATTATATTAAGCATTATATCCATAAGATATTCATTAGTGACTAATCTAAATAATATATTTCAATATTAAGGTTGAGAATAACTATTTTTATGACATCAATTAAAGATATAAAATACATTACATACTTACACTAGTGAAATATTAAATGTTATCAAGATGATTATCTTGAAATATTAGAAAATATGGCAAATATTGAAACAAATTATATTAAGGAATATTCTTTTATTTTTTAGGTTTAATTTGTATTTTAAAAACTAATTAAATATATCTTAAAATGTGTCTATAAATCACATTTTTCTATACCTTTCTTATTAGTAAATTGTAAATTTATGTTTGAAATATATTGTTTATATGTATTTTATATTATTTGTTGTTCATTCAAGTTTTTGTTTAAGATTGTGGAAATGTTTTATATTATTTAAATTGGTATACTAATTTTTAAAAATTATAATAGATAAAAAATATCCATTCGAAAACTAGAAAAAGATTTCTGTTGCTACTCATAAATTAAAACTTCCTATTATTAGTTTGCAGTGGAAAAAAATGAAGGGATAATAATTAAAATACAGCAATATACAATTTAAAATAACAATATTATTTAGACTAATATGTTTAGTGCAATCCAATGGCTACTAAAATTTCCAAACAAAATCCTTTTGACTTCAAAAAAGCATTCTAAAATATACGTGACATATAGAAACAAAGAAAATCTTTTAAATATCAAAAGCTGCAGTATACAAGTTGTGTAATAGAGTGTGTTAATTATTTAAAAAATTTAAAAAAAAATTTTGCAAGATAATAAAAGTCAACATTCACAAAACACACACACTTATGAAAATAACAATTATACTCATTACATATGGGTTTAATTATGTATATTATATACAATAATGTAGATAAATAATAGGATATCAGTAAATCTATGTATGGTGGTATTATACATACAGTTGTATTTTTTCTTATACTGAATTCAAAATATCAGGATTTTCAGTATAAAAATATAAAAATAAACACACATACACACACGTGCGCACGCACGCACATACACACACATCCCAAGATCTTAATTGCTGATTGCACTAATTATAGGATGCATATTATTTACATATATATGTTGATACATTCTCATAGATAATTATGTAAATGTATGTATAATGTTAAATAAATAATAAAATAATGATAATATTCTAATCACAAATAAAATAATATTACCATGATGTAATAACTTAATAAATTCAACAATTAAGATCTTGACACATTTGCAGTTAAAATAGATAATTTTACACAATATCAAGCATGTCACATTCCAAAATTATTTTATGATGCATTAAGTACTACACTGTAAAAATTAAGAAGAAATTTTATTAGTAGAGAAAATGAGGGAAGGATTGTCTTTATTTACATATACATAATATACGTGAACAGTAAAAGAATTTCCCCTTAAGAAAAGAAAAAATTATATAAAATGTAGAAATTTTATATTTTCAAGTGTATTATTAATTTACACAAACATTATTAGCATACGTTGGAATTAAAATACAGAAAGCAAATATTATTTTATATTAATATTTCTCTAGATATAATTTTGAAATAATAGGATCTTTTATCTGTATCAATTGTATTTTTAATCTTGTAAATTAAATTATGTAGTATGTGTAATTATATTGAAATACTAACAACAATTATGATTGAGATCAGTAATCGGAGAATTCAACTTGAACTGCAGGAAAGGACTTGAATATTGTTGAAACGTAATCTGAAGAATGAAAATGGGATGTGAGAGGATTATGCAACAAAATAATCAATTTGATAAAAATGTTTAGAGAAATTATTCTTTTGTTTTAATTGAAAATTTAAAAATTAGACATAGGGTAATAGGCATTGTGTAATTTAGGATATTAATATGCAAATTAAGAAATTTACAATTACTTGAAAAGAAAACATAATTCAGGTACACACATTGAAGAAACTTTGTTTTTGTTTATTTTGTACACCATGTAATATTTATGAAATAATTTTTTTTAAAAAGTAAATAATGTATAGAAATTACTATGTCATTGTAAAATTATTATGCAAGCATATTCAATGATATTCTTTGAAAATAAAAGTTAAGAGACACACAAAAGAAAAATTACAATAAGTATATACAAAACAAAAAATAAAGAGCTACTACTTTTTAAATCTTATAAATGCATATATTTTTTATCATTTCTGTTAACTAATAGCCCCATTCCGGATAGTACTGATATCTACAATATTTTAAGTACAAAATGCAAAATGCAAGTATTATTTAAGAATGAATAAATAATTATTAGCATTGTTGTCTAAATCTTATGAAGTTACGAAATTAATAAAGATCATGCCCAAAATAGAAATTACAGAATAGGACTACTAGTAAAAAGTAGAAGAAACACATGTTAAAAATGTATTTTGGATTTATTTTCATAACCATTGTTATCATTATCGCGAGTATACTATTACTTTTGTTATTACTAATACTCGAGTATATTCAATAAAAGAGTAATAATAAATTTATACTTGCATATATCAAAACGAATAAAGTATTTTACTTTTTAATTAAAAGTACACAGGAATTTTGAAAGTTTCTGCGTTTTAATTTTTACTTTTAGTTATAAACATATTTTAGTAGTATGAATATGTAATATCTAAGGCAAGATAGTTTAATTAAATGTTATTTAACTACCTTGTAAGTTTTATTTTGAATTATTTATAGACGAATAATGTTGTATGTTTTCAATATTTCGTCATAAGTTCACAACGAATAATTAACATTTTCAAAAATATGTAAAATGAAAATTATTATATGAGCAAACTCTATAAAGTAAATGATTTAAGATATCAGTAAAACATATTACTAGCTTTATACACTCCATACTTCATTATTAGTAAAAATAGAGGAGATAACTCTATGCAGGGAATTTGTTATTTATTTTAATATATTACTTTAAAACGATAATAGACTGTTAACGTTAGTTAATTTCAGGACCTTTTTTAACCAGGAACGGTAATATATACTTTGGTATATGTATGCTAGATTTATATACTTGAGGAGGGCCTTGACAGATAGTTTCTGTTACATATATTTTTGGAGATACAAAATTAATCACATAACAAGATAAAAGAATAAATATATGATTACCTGATATATGTGGTTTGATTAACCAGTTAAGTCTCTGTGTACAAATACATTTAATGTCTTCAGAAATCAATAATGTGCTATTCTGGTAATATATCTTAAGTACTATACTTACTTGTCCTTCATTATGTTTATATGATGAATATTGAAACCTGTATCTTAATTGATTTTTATATTTTCTCTTTACTTATAAATTACTTATGAAATATTGATTTTTTATAATTAAAATTATTTTTTTATTCAATCATAGAATTTTAGTTGTGATAAAATCAAATAATGAAATAATTTAAGATAAAATCGATTATTTAAATTTAGATACAAATAATGTAATTTCGAATGTAATTTTCGTCTTAAGAAACTAAAATCAAGGCCTCCTTACTACATTCCTACTGCTCGATTTTTAGAACGATTTAAATAAAATATTGATACACAAATTCCTGAACATAATTTTTATGTATATACATAGTATTGATATTTCTAAAACTAAACGATCAGTTTTTCTACTCTTCTAGCGCGTGACAAAGTTTGAGACATCTTCAAATATAGAATGAACAGCTATATAAATATACTTAGAATTTATTAAGGAAGAGCATGAAAAACTGACCTAAGAAGTAATTGTTCTGAGCGTAAGTTCTCTAGAGCTACAAAAATATATAATCGTTTATAGTAATATTATGCAGCAACATAGCAAGAGGATATGATATAAATATTCTACCCAGGATTAATTTTAATGGAAAACTAGATTTGTGAAATAATTTAAATCTACGAAAAGAAAATTATTATTCAAAAATATTGAAAAATATACATTTTTTTTTATTCTTGTAAATTGTTTAATACAGAAGTTGATTAATTTAAAATATATTAAAATAAAGTAAGTGATTTATAAATATTATTGTAGAAACATTACTCACAGTAATTTTCACATTATCTAGTTTTTCATAGAATATAGGCATATTTGTATATATTCTTGGTAGAATATTTTTAAATCCTCTGCTTATAACTGTAATATAAACATTTTTTACTCCTTGGATGAAGGATTTATAAAATCCAACAATAGATAGTGATAATTATGAAAACCACTAATACCAATATTAATTAGAATCAGCTGTAGGATGTACTTTGAGTTCACTTTCCGCGTTTTTCCAAGTTCCATAGTGAAATATATCAAGAGATATTTCTTAATGTTTAAATGTTGTATAATATCAACATTTTTTAATTAATTTACAATCCACAATATCTTTTTGCAAAAGGATGGTAATATAAAACAAATTTCTTTACCTTTTCATATTATTAGTTAATTTCATATTACTTGAATTGCAAACTAAACGTTTTAACTGATAAATAATTCTAATAAATAATTCCAAAAGCAAAATTAATATTTCTCATCATCATTGGATATCTAAAGTTATTTAGAAATTTAAAAAATGAATTGTGTATTTATCTTTTTGAATGGGTGAATGTATAATAGTTCAGGATTTTTAAATGTAGTTTTAAACTCTAATTTATTTTTACCAACAATAACGCATTGCAAGAATGTAAGATCTGCACATGTTTAGTAGCAGACTTAATTTAAGATTTACTTTATAATATACCAGTATACTTTTCTTGCAAATTAAAAATGAATCTCTTTTTACATTAGATGAGATCAGTAAAATAAAGATATTTCCGATAGCATCTGCATCGTTATATGATTATGGGACATGATTGATGATGTCTAATGATTACAGTTGTACATTTGATGCAGTATACAAAAAAAGGTTAGTTATATCGAAAGGAAATCGTATCCAAGACTTACACTATCTGCTCGGTTGGGACAAACTTCTCGAAACACTTGTTCAATAAAAGGTTGTCTAAAAAGAAAGAAATTTTTATATTACAATTTTATCTTGTTTTTTTTATTTTATTTAATCAGCATTAAATTTCAAAACAATAAACATTAAAAGAGGAGAATTCAAATTTTGGAGCTAAGCCAAATATAACATTTCTATGTTCCTTTTAATTTCAGAAACTATAACCTTAATACAATTTTGTATTTAACTTATCAAATAATAGAAAATATGATGAAATAAAAACTTAATAATTCATAAATATACATACTTAGCGGAAAGTCCACCACCAGGAGGAAGATTAGGAAATTCTTGGTCCACAAGAAGTTGTAATAGTTGCAAAAAATCAAATTCATTTTTGTCCTTTTGCACAGCAACGATTTCTATAAATATAACAACAAAATTAAATTGTTTTTATTAAGGATGCTTATATCTTAAATATTATCTCTACTATTATTAGAGTGCACTGTGCATGTACTATTAGATTTGTGCAAGAAACATTTGATCAATATCATTTAAAAAATCAGATGCATCTTGTAGTATCTGATAAATATTTTTAAAAATTTTATTTGTTTATTGTGTTACTTTAGTGTTATGGAACATTATTATTGAAACAAAAAGATAAACACAACAAAATAACTATGCATGCTATGCACTAAAATTCATGCATCTACTTAGGACTGGAAAACTTAGTGCTTTGGTACATTTCTTATGGAAATTCTGGATACAAAGTCCGGTCTTAAGTAGACACATTAGTATCTATATTTATGTATAAATAAACATGGTTTTAACAACCTTTTTAAATTTATCCACCTTTGGAATTGTATAATCTTATGTAATACACATTCATATATATACATACATACATACATACATACATACATACATACATACATATATATACACACTCATATATATATACATACATATATATACACACAGATATATATGTCTGTTGTAATGTTCCTCCATAAGAAATGCATTATTAAAAAATAAAATTTCAATAGGTAAAGTATTTCTAAACTTTCAGAAGGAAATGTTCACCTACCTGTGATATCACTTAAATATATTTGAAAAGAGGAACAAACAACTTTTGAATACAAATTTTACTTACAAAAAAGTTTAAAAGAATACCAACTCCAAGGGTGGAATGCATTTTTAAGTAAAATTAATAATTGATGTTAAAAGAGTTTAATCAAAGGAGAAACAATTAATACAATTTGACAGCACACACAGAGAGAGAAAACTAACATTATATATAAACAACAATCAATGTATCTTGCTATCTGTTTAACAGTTGAAGCAAGAAACGCAATATCTTTAGTACTCTAATATAATACTCTATTACTGTATTATAATACATACTCTATTTGCTTTGACAATATTTCAATAAACGTTAAAACGAAAGTTATATTAAATGTTTTTTGTGTTTACAAATATTCTAGATATTTTGAATTTACAAAAAACATTTCACTAATCTATTCTACACAAACATTTCTAATTGCAACAAATGGTTGATTTCTATCATGTGTTGTCATAAATATAACGAAATACAATTTGCATAAATCACTAAATGAATATTAAGAAAATTCGAATTTACATTAGATGAGAAATATTTGTAAAACATGGACTTTAACTATGTCTATTTAACAACAGAAATAAATTTCTGTAGGTGTAAATTTCGACCTTCTATCTGGATATTACTTATTCTTTTTTCAGAAGTCTTTTATATTATACAAATATAATTAATCATAAAGTATCAATAATTAAAATTTGTCCAATTATTTTAGTGGTATTGCACACAATTTATAAAATTACTAATGTTACATTTTTGTAATAACTTTACATGCTAAATTATATATTCAATGATTATGAATATTAAATTTCTAGAGAATAATGTTATATACAACATGAAAATACATCCATAAGAATAAATTTTCAACATTTCTTAATGGAAATATATAAGTATATATATATGCATATATCTCTCTCAAGAAAATTAGAGATAGATATATGACAAAATACATGATATTTACTAGAAATATATTTTCATTAACATATATATGAATAGTATATATGAAATAAATAATTAATTCATTAAAATATTATTGCATTATAGTAAATGGTAATTTATCAAAAAAGTAAAAATTCTGGTAATGCATCAGATATTGACATCTATAGAAATATTTGCTTATATAATATATTCTGATTTTAAGTTAATATATTTTAGGTATCAAATAAGATATTTCTATATTTTTAAGGAAAAAGGAAAATCCAAATTTGATTTCCAAACTTGTAAGAAATACGAATTTGATATAAATTCGTACTTGTAAATGTTATACCACTATAATGATTGTATTTTGAATTGTACTAAAATTTGATTATTAAATAATGGTATTAAGTGTTGCTCTCCATTTGAGAGTTACCAGAATGTCAAGTATGTGTGTGATATTGTGATTTTGTATTAATGCAACAGCAGAGAGAATATAATTGATTGGAATATGGAAATGTTAATGAACCTTTGATTCTCCTTTCAATGTCCATTTCAAGCTCAGCTTCTTTTTTCTGTGCTTCTGGATTTGGTTTTGGAGCAGCAGGAAATGTCACCAAAACTATGCTCATATTATCTCTGCTACCCTGCAACAAAGAAAGCACTTGTAACAAATAAAATTGAAAAAATACATTTGACTGCTTAATAAAAATATAAAAAAACATTAAATTTGATAAATATTTTTTTGTAAATTTGTTCTTTATTAAACATGAAATGTTAATAAAACATATGTTTTTAATGTATGAAAACATATTAGTAATCACATATATATTTGCAGTTATTCAATAAGTATATAAAAGAAATATAAACAAAATTAGTAACACAAAAAATAAAAATATAAGAAATAATAGAAATAGAATGTATCTAAAGCTTAAAAGTTATAACATATTATTATTAATTAATATTTAATACCATTAAGTATCATAGATTGAAAATTATAGATTGAGTTTTGAAATAAATAAAAGAATATAAAAATGTCTATATTTTAAAATGTATTAGTACCTTTAATATTAAAAATAATTTATATTGACACACCTTTAGTAGCAAGAAATGCATTATAAAATATACACGAAAAGTTTTAGACATCATTACCTTATACAGACAGGTGTCTATAACCTGGTTCGTAACTGCTTCTAAATCATCTGTAAGCAGCAGCCTTGAATGTATAAAATTACACAGATCTGTGTTGTTCATTACATCCCAAATACCATCACATGCTAAAACTAGAAATTCATCGTGTTCATCATCTCGATCTCGAACAAATATTTCTGGTTCTGGAGACACTAACTGTTCACATGGCCCTCGATCTTTCAAATTTTTGTACTCATAATCTCCCAATGCGCGGGATACAGCCAAAGCTCCATTGACTCTTTGAATCATTACACTACCACCAGCATTTTGAATTCTTTCTTTCTCAGCAGGTAAACCTGGTTTGTGATCTCGTGTTGAGAAAACTGGATCTCCTGCTCGGCAAAGTACAGCTCTAGAATCGCCACAATTGGCAATGTATATGTTTCTGGGAGATATAAATGCACAAACAGCTGTAGAACCAGATTTTTCAGTGCCAGAACTCATTTCTGGTAATTCTCTCATTTCATCGTCAAGTCGAAGAAAACCAGAATGAATTCCTTTGGTTACATTTTCTGCTTTAAATTCTTCTGTTTGCATGATACACTCTAACAAGTGCTCTGCACTATGAGCTGATACTAATGCACCAGCATGACCATCAAATACTGCAAAGTAACTCCAATCCGAGAGACCACCTTTTAAACCAGTTATTGCTCTATGAGCATCTTCCATCTCCATTCTCCAACCCTGCATGCTGGCAACACCATAATGTAATCCATTGCCAGAGCCATGTTCATTATATTTATCTGTTTTTGGAGTATCCAAAAGTGCCCCCATAGTATTTATTTAGTAATTGCTATGTCAGCTCGATTAATTTATTTTTCTCTTTAAATATTATTTGATCAGCATCTTTTAACTGATCATTCAAATAACACTTTTCTGAGTTTTACCTAAAATTATAAAAATAGAAAAGGTAGAAAAATCTTAATTTTTAATACAAAATTGAAATCAAATATAATGATATAAAAATATTGCTTTTAAATTCGAATTTAAATCGAAATCTGAATAACAATATCACATTTAGCTTATATATATATATGTATTTATTTATGTGTATGTACTACGCTATTACTTAGAATTTTGTCTCAATTATCGTTTTGTAACAGAAGTTTATTACGATACTATTTCGTTTTATGGCTATAATTTTAATTTAAAAGGAGAAAAAAGGGCAATTAAAACACAACATTGTTGTAATACCGAACGTAACGTACAAGATAATCTCGACATGCAAATATTTCAAACGAAACACGATAACGTTTTACGTAAATGGAAACATTCGAATTACGTGCAATTACGTTCACTATATAATTATTACGGCAGCCTCGTCAATAATAAATAAATTATTTGAATACAGGAATGGAAAATCTCGGAAGCGTAAGCTGTATCAGATTCTAATAAGAAACTATTTGGCAGTGCCAAATTTCGCGACTAAAATAGTTTATACCTCAGTCTGCATGTTCGCGAAACTTACGTAGGGAGATCGTGACCAAATATCATCGTTACTTTGCGAAAGTATATATGTGTAGACCGTGGTATTGCTAATAGACTTGTTTCATATCACTATCACCATGTTCTTTTGCTAGGCTCAACACACAGAACCAACGAAATCGACTTGCATGAATGACGGATATACACTAGGTAATTTTCTGCGCATGCGTCGGTTATTAATAGCATGTTTCATGGCGTCATAATCCGCCAATCAAAAGCCCACGATTTCCGCTCAAGCCTGGGCAATCATACAGGATCCTGAAGTAAAATTAACTCGCGCGCGATACTGGCATTAACTCTCACTAACAAGTATATAAACAACAACATCAAGTTCTTGTCGATGATAAATTGTACTGTCATTGATTACTGCGTTTATCAAAATTGTTATAGTCAGTAAGCGCAGTTCGTTTAAATTTCGAAATTTTGTGAGTAACATATAGTACTTTATTATGTTATTAAATACATTTTGACGAACTTTTGTTAATTACATTATAATATGAATTATTTAATGCATAAAAAGTTGTTTTGTAATAATATTCATAATTTTATTAATAGATATATAACGCTATTTTCTTATATGCAAATTCTGTTTTTCCTACGATTGCTTTTTTGATGAATTTTTTGTATAATTATTGTTTCTCCACATATATTAATTACTTGAACTTGTTCGTTTTCTTTGTTATTTGTAAACAGCATATTAAATGCTATATACACAAAGTGTTACGAGATACGATCTTGTAATTCGCGCAATAAAAATGGCGGGCAATAGAAATATTTTAATCTAGTCTTATTACATAAAAAAATTGACAAATTAGGAAATAGTGTAAAAAAATATTGTATTATGGTCATAATTATATATTTTAATCATTTCGAATAAATTCTTTTTCTTAAACATTTTAATATACTTTAAAAAATTATTATAAGCATTATACTGAACATACATAGTATATATACATATCTATATCTAATAACAAGAATATTAGTAAATATGAACCATTTTCGTGGCAGATATAAACTAATTTAAACGTATAATATATAATATACATTTAAATTCATTCTTTCTATATTTAAATTTGTTTTTTATACTGTTCTTTTTACGCATATCCTAATATATAGGATGTTTCCCTCGCTAGAGGCCTCAAAAGGAAATGTCGTCATTGGCCTGATCACTGTATGTTTGCATACATGAGAATTGGAAATAAGAATGTGAAAATAAGAACGATTTCAAATGAAACATATATACACAACACAGATGATATCGGTTTTCGATGTCGCAATAATATCAGGTCGACGGTTTCTGCTTTGGGATTTCTAGTGAAACTCATCTTGCATAATCATTATGCAAATAGTATCTAAATATTTAAAAATATAATGAAATATATTTTTTACATATTTATAATTCATACTTATATATAACATATATATAATTCTTACTTATATGTAAGTAAGGACTGTAAATGCAAATACAAAGTACGTATTTTTATAAAAGCAATTTAATCCATTACCATCATGACATAAAAAATAATTTTCTTAAAGAAAAAATTATTTGTGCTCCTAAAATAAATAAAATTAAATAAACTTATGAAAGTATTCCTATGTGTTTTATATACATAATAAGCAGTTTGCATCTAACTATTTTATATTTGCCACAAAACCAAGATCCCTAGGAATCATATATTGTTTTACTATTTCATCTGTTAATTTATTCCTAGCTTCCTGATGTGCAGCTACTAAAGGCTGTAACACTTCAATTAATTCTTTTTTAAGTTCTCCTGTTAAAATTTCTCCACTAGTATAACCCTGAAAGTTTATATATTATTATTATATACATATATAAATATATATATATATTCTTATATTTATTAATACTAAGGAATACATTTTAATTTTTACTAAACTTACTTTTCTAAGTTGTTCTAATTTTTCATCATCCTCTAGGAAGAATCGTAACCACTGATATGATATATCAATATCACAATTGCCTCCTAATTGTCTGTGTTCTTCAATAGTAGCTTGTCCTCCTGAGAATGCATGCTTGTTAATTTTATTCTTTATTTGTTTAGCAGTGTCTGTCAAAAATATTGCAGTATTGTTATCACTAGCTGACATTTTTGTTTTAGAGCCTTGTAAAGCTGGAAAGAACATAGAATGTAACAGGGCTGGTTTTGGATAGCCAATTTTTGGTGCAACATCTCTTGTCATTCTAAAGTAGGGGTCTTGATCTATAGCACATGGTATTAAACAATTAACTTTTGCATCCTTAAAAATAAAAGGAAAAGTTCCAGAAATTGCTGGAGCAGCTTGAGTTGGCGGAAATGAGATTTTTCCAATAGGATCACTGTCTCCAAATCCAAAAATGCCTTTCACTTGATTAAATGTAACACTTCTTTGTATTCTGATCATATTCTGATAAAATGCAGGATTATTTCCAATATGTTCTAAATTAGAAAAAATAAATGTATTTTCTGGTTTAAATCCAAGAGCAATAATGTCTTTTGCATTATTATAGGCCAATTTAATCGCATCTTCTATTTTTATGTTCTTCCATATTGCTTTCTCATCATCAGTTAGTTGTATGACTAATGGAACACGAAATACTTCTTGAAGCCATTTACAAAACATAAATGGTATAAGATGTCCTAAGTGTATAGAATCTGAACTGGGTCCTCTACCAGTATAAAGGTAAAAAGGTTTTCCTTGTTCATAAAGATTTAAGATAGTATTCATATCTCGATGAGAGAAGAATATTCCTCTTCTAAGAAAATGATGTGGTTTCTGTCCTGTGATTTTCTCAAATCTCGCTAATAGTTCTCCATCAATTTTGGAACTTCCAAATCTTTCTATAATAACAGAGAGAAATCTTTTGAAAAAGTGAAATTATAAGCTAATGTGTATATTCACATATGCATGTTATCTTTGTCCTCTTTCAAAAAATGGGAAGTCTTTATAATCTATGAAATGGAGATAATAAAGCAACAGTATATTATTTTATTTTATATGACAAAAATACTTTTCAAAGATTTTTATGAAAGATATTTTCTATGGAACTCACTAATAAGCTTATCATAATCAATTCCAGTCTCGTTTTTAGTTGCAACATTCCAAGGTGTCACAATATCCTCCTCATCCGCTTTCCCATTTAACGTTGACGTGTCAATTTCAATTTCTTTCGCTGTCATTTTTCTTTATATTTAATTATTTTCCGACTTTTAAGTACGATCGTGCAAAGATTCCTAGGAGAAAGATATATCATATGCAACGCAGAGTTGGTTACAAATCAACAGGGTTATGTCAGTCTCCGCATGCTATGTTTCCTGCGCACGCATTTGTACATTCAAGGTAAGAAATTTCAGTAATTTTTTCTGCAGTTGCATCATATACAGTTGATTATAAGTATTATATTTATTAATTTTTATTAGAATATATTTAAATTTAATTATAATTGTTTTTGTGAGGTTTGAATTATCTAACAAATTATCTGTCAATATAGTAAGTTTGATATTGTATTTTGAACTATGTATTTGAAATACTAACGTCATCTCACGGTGATAAATTCAAATAAATAATGATCTCCTTTATTATTAAATCATTTAATGTATTAATGTTTTCTATTGAAATTAGCTATTAGTTATAATCTACATAAAAACTTTGATTTTACAATTATTTTATTATTTCAATATACAATTAAACTGTAGGATAACTTATTACATCTAGTGAGTCTTGTCTAGTTAATGTATTATATCTTTTGGGTATATACAAAAACATATGTATTATGTTATATTGCGAATTATAATGAATCTAAAACAAATTATAGCGTTAGCTTTTGTAATTTTTCTGTTTAAAATTATCTGAAAATTAATTTTGTTCTAAAATATGTAAATATAAATAATAATTTGACGATAATGTGTTACAGATGTTTATGGATAAAATGAATGTTATAGGATTTGTTGTTAACAACTGGACAATATAGTAACGTATATTCTTTTCATCAGTTTCATGTAAATTTGCAATTTGTGATTCTGTTTTTTATTTGAATATTTCGGTATTTACAAAGAACGATAAAATGTTTTTTCATAAAAATATATCAGTGCCTCTCATTTTGACAAATGTTCTTTTATTTGTACAGAACTTCCAGTATGTATTATAGAGCGATATTAATCTATAACTTAAAATCAAGCATACAAGAATGAACCAAGATTTTCATTCGTTTGTTCCTCCATGATTTATACAAATGGAAGACACTTCATAGAACGAATCGTCGTTAAGGAACTAAAACTATGAAATCTGTTTTTACTACTGTACGTATAATTAAAAACTTGATTGTACATCGTTTGCAGTCGTTAACACAGTGAAGCGTTACCGTTTACTTTTAGAGATTTCTTTGCATTGTACTAAAAAGAAAATCTGAATTCAGACATCCGCGAGACAGGTAGTAAATCATATTTTATAACTTTCCATATAATATGATGTGAAATTTGTTGAGAATGTAATAAATTCAGCTATACAGGACACTTAAAAATATGCCGATGAGCATAGAATGCAAATAGAATTCGTAGAAACGAAATACGAAGAATTTATGAATCATAAAATCATGTTTTTTTATAAAATTATTAGCCTGTTCCTATCTATTTTACAAATATATATTACTCAAAACAATTAGAGCATTGCGTTTTTATAATATCTTTAGTCATATTTTTATCGAATGTCTAATGTATACGCTATTGAATTTTTGTTTTAAAAAACAAGTATCATTAAATAGTAAAATAATTTCACGAGGTAATTCCTTAATTGTTTTGAGTTATTATAAGCTACTGAAAATAGTGAACATTTATACAAAATACGTAATTTTCAAAATTCACTTCTATCAACGATCTCTTCCAAGTTTTCTAGGATGTCCTCATGAAGTTAAACTCATACTGTTGAATTAGTTTCCGTTTGAGAAATATCTTCACTATTACATACATCTGTATTATTCATTGAACTGAAAAATAGGGTGTTTCGCTTTCTATATGATCAATAGTATGTATAAGTAATATTTGCGCGCACATACACTCAAGCGAGTAGGGTAGGGGAGAATCTGTTTTAAAAAATATCGCAGATGTATGACAAAAATAACTTTGTCTCACGAAGAATCTTCTTGTGAACTTATATGTATATAAAAGTAGTTTCAATATTTCATTGGCATTGTGAATAGTTGAGAGGACGATGTAAGTCCCGAGATAATTTCCTTCTTTTCTTTTTTAGGAATCCGAACTAGTGAAGCGACTTTTTATAGCGACGCGATATAAAAATTAGATTTTGATAGATACTCATAAATCAATTCAAATGTCAGACTACCAGACTATGTGATTAACACGAGACATTATAAAAGGAAAGAATCGATTATGTAGATGATGTCTTATTGTATAATTACAAGCTACTAAGTCGAGAGCTGACGACATCCATATTAGAGTTCGTATATTGAAAATTTTTGGTCCTTACGTTCTCTCTACTGTACAATACTCTTAAATAAATTACATTGGATCTAAGATGATTCTTGCTTTCTGCTTTATCTTTTCTCGCGTAAACAGCGAAACAACGATTTTTTCACGTTACTTTTTCTTTACTAAAATGCTAAAATATCTACATTCTCTGAGCATTGTTACAGAGGATCATTTTATCGTGTATTTGCCTCTAAAATGCCGATAATCAGGTTGCTTAGAATTTTGTGAGGATCGGAACGAGGTTGATTTAAATTTTATATAATACATAACAGTATGTTTCATCATCTTGAACTGTTAATCATGTGCGTTAAATTAATTAAAATTGGATATGATTAAGTAACTAGTCGAAAGAGAAAATGGAAGTATGAAGTGGAATTTAAATATGGCATAAGTGAGACAGATCTTATTGGCTGTGCAAAAAAAAACGTTATCCATCGATATTTCGTCAGAAAAACTTTTGTTCGCTTGCAAATTTTTAATCAGGTACATACATAAACGGTAATTGTAGTTCACTGTCTTCATTTACTTGTTCTAGGAAAAAGGAAAGGTTTGTAAATCTTGCGCAATCCGCTTGGCACAGTGTTTCGGGTAACGTTTGAATAACGCTGAAATACGTTTAAGTATTGGCCAAGTCAACCGCCATTAGCGAGGCAAAATCTGATAAATATAATCAATATGACGTACGTTTTAAAGGGTATCTATAAATACAAATCGAACCATCGTTGCTTTTCCAATAGCGATCTCGCTATCATCAGATATTATCAGTAGATGATTAATTTAATCAATTATACATTATTCATCAATGTTCCTCCTTTGACATTTTACGCTTTGAATTTTTTTTATTTATATTAACATAAGTATGTCAATGTGAATCATGTAATATATTACAAATTTATATAACGAATTTAATCCTAGGACTCCTTAGATTAAAGTCAGATAAAATTATTCGGAGCAGTTCCTTAATAAATTAATAAGTTTTCGTTTCCTTGAAGCATTCTGTCCAAACGATTATTGTAACTATTCTTAGGAGTTGAAGGATTAATTATCGTCAAACAATTATAGAATTTCCTCTCTCACGTGATCGTTCTATGATCTCGCTAAAGACACGTCGTACTATCACAGTCCAGCTTGAAAGTTCGATTCCATTATTTCACGATAACCTACGTCTCAGTATGTCTCGTTAGAATAAGATAGACAGAATAATTTCTCCATGCAGGCATCAGGCTATTATAAAAATACAGACGTGTAATCGTATCATTATCCAACATGGTATGTATACTGTAAAAATCCCAATTCGACGAGCAGAACATCGCGATCGAAAAACAATTCTAAGCAAAGGTTTCTTGTTTTATTTCACCATGTTTGTCTGAACAAACGATTAATTCTATTCACCAACTGCTTCGAAGCATCCACAATAAATCTATACTCTGACACCGACACCACTGTCACCTTTTATTTCCGAAACGAGCTCAATGGTAGGAGTGCAGATTTCTGTAGGTGTCGGTGAGGCGAGCGGGGCCAAATGTGAATTCTTAATAGACATATCCTTTAGGATATAGTCCACTCCTGGTTTGACGCGCAATCTATTTCGATGTAAAGAGGGCTCTAATCTCAAAATCGCACACGATTTCGTCGATAGACAACCGTTTCGAAACATAGACTCCATGGACTTGCTTTGGAGATCGTTCTCGATCGCTGGCTTTTTCAAATTGATCGTCGATCTGGAATTATAAGGAGACAGATTGTGTTCGGAATCAGGCGTGAATTCTTCATTTTCTTCGAACGATGTGAAGATTTCTGAATCAGGTACGGATGGAGCGCTAAAGAACGACTCGCGTAACGACGATGTCAAGGCGTCCGGACACATAAATGGATCGAGGGACGTCAGATCGTTGAGATCGCTGCCACTGTTACAGACCTGAAAATTGTTCACCGAGTAGGACGAAGGGAACGCCTGATGTTCGGTGACTACGTTGGACAGGATCTCTTGGCTTCTCGACGACTCTGACCACTTCGAGTCCGAGGGTCTTCTCGAGCTGAATCTCGTCGAATCGTGCTCAGCGAAGATCGGGTCTGGTAATCTTCCTTCTCGACATCTTTCTGTGTTTTTCAACAAGGCTTCGAATAGATCGATGGGTTCTATCGGTGCTATTTGACCCGACGATACCATATTATTTGAGGAACTATCGTGACTAGATTTGTTATTAATTGATTCGCGGTCTTCGCTATAATCTTCAATATTCAACAAGACGGATGGTATCACAGGGTCTGAGTGTCTAACTGGACTCCTCCTATTACCCATCGGAGATTTTAAGCAATCGATACTAATGGAAGGCTTCGATGTTTCAGAGTTCTTCGTGTCTTCTTCTTGTAGAGAAGCAAGAGGAAGTGGATCTATGGGACTCGGTGGTTCCGAGTGTATTGTCGGTACTGCCAGACTCTCCATGACTCTGTAAGGCTCTAACAATCTTACGTGCGTCATCGGTTCGATGGTATTGATCGATTCGGAATGTTTCAGTATTTCCATGTTCCTTCGCATTTGTAATACTTTGGAAGCTGGATCTGTTCTGGGCTCCAAGTACCTCGGAGTATTATCCACATGAACAAGATTGGCTAATTTGTTAGAAGTAATTGTTATGTGCTTCGGAGACGTCTTCTGCCTTGGGCTATCCAACAAGCTCGACCTCGTACTATCCGGGGTGGATGGCGGCGTGTAATTGTTCTGAAGTCTGAGGTTTAGATTCGGACTGTTCCGATCGAAGGGACTATTAATCTTCAACCGCGGTCGTGGATAAATTTGAAGTCGCTTCTGATTCTCCAATTGTCGAGATAGCATAACGTGTTTAGCCAATCCACCCTCATACTTATTATTGTGATCCAAATTCTGTACAGAGTATCTATGAGCTTCGGTGGTATTTCCACCGGTAGGAAGTCGAAGATTCACCTCTGAAGAGATTGCGGTCGCCGATTTGATATTAGGATCAGACATCGAACAAAGATTCGAATTTCTTCTTTTGCAATTGATAGGACTGTGGAAATATTTCGTTTGCACTATGGGACTGTTAGCGCTTAGCACGGGATCCGACATAGTATTCATTTGCAATACTTTGCGATTCAACGTTACGTCGCTCTTTAAATTCTGATAGGAGATGAACTTCGGTTCCGACGCCTTCGAAAAATTCTTACTAGTGAGCCTCTTGTGATTCAATCTTCTCAGGTGTCTAATTTTATTGAACGTTGGATCCAGAAGATACTTCAGATTTTTGATCTTGTCGATATTGTGATTTGAGTCGATCATGTGATTCCGATCGATGATGTACTTTAGATCAAGCATTTTCGTGAGATCGTGGATATTCTCCTCGACGATATCTGCTTGTCTACTCTCAGAAGACGTATGATCCATGTTCCTTTCTGGTGAGATGTCTGTGTGCTTTCCTGACACTTCCAGGCCTCGCCTGCTTGTGTATAAAGTTTTGTTTTGTTTTGTAGCGAAACAATCTTCCACAGGATGCCTTCTACCATCGTTGCTGTT
This sequence comes from Bombus fervidus, assembly GCF_041682495.2. Lineage (NCBI taxonomy): Eukaryota > Metazoa > Arthropoda > Insecta > Hymenoptera > Apidae > Bombus > Bombus fervidus. The sequence goes on from NC_091527.1 coordinate 1,859,587, forward strand.
GTTCACCTCGGCTAATTCCATATTCGTATTGGAACCACGTCTCATTGGTGAGCAACCGTAACGGTTGGGTGTCATTCCGAACAAAGCAACCAGCCCCTCGGTAATCTTACCCGCTGCAACCCTCATTTCGCCGTGATGGAAAGCGTAAATCCATGGATTCACGCCACTGTGCGCCATAATGGGCAGTCCAAGCCATACGACCGCCCATTTGGTAAGAATGTTGGTACCGCAAAAAATATCCAGCAGCATGCAGGTCTGTAAAGCAAATTTACCTTATGTTAAGAAGGTAATTTCGGTCTGCTTCGGTCTTTGTTATTTGATCTTATGGGAGGGTTCTGATCTATGTCGTGTGAAAGGATCAACGAGGAAATGGGAAGTAGTTAAAGCAGTTTATGTTAAATTTTCTTTCAATTGATGTTCTTTATAATTTATACGATAAAGTTTCTCCAATATTTCTCAAATTTAAGATGATGTATAATATAAGAGAGGAGAATATATTGAGGCAAAATGTAAGATTAAAAAACATTGGCCAAACTTCAGAAGATTTTGTCATTATCTTCATAGATGTATGTTCCTCCTGTTCACTTGATCTATATAGATTACGTTAATGTATTTATAACATTCAAAGCTTGAATAATACGCTTGAGCTACATCGTTATAAATGTGTCCATGTAATACGTGAACTAAAATGGGAATTATTTCTCTTGATCTTTGTTAATGAAAGTTAGTAGATTGTGTATGAAACTAAAATCTATATGTATTTGAATTTTGGTGAATTTTATCTTTACATAGGATTTGAAGAAGTTATATAGGACATTATTAGTATGTCGTTCCAGATACATGATTGAAAAAAGACGCATAATTTTTTCCGATGGCAAAGTCTTTATTTAGCCTGATTCTACTTATATAAATACTAATAACACTATTAATGTGTTACGTATCTACTAATCTCGAGGATCTAAAAAATTCTGTAACAATTATCACATTACTTCTGCATTAATTGTTATTAAATCATTAACAATTATTTTTTTATTATATGATTGTATTGGTCATTTTGACTTTAAGATTAAATGCATATAAATAGTTACCGACAAAGATCTTTTTTATTGATACATATTTTAACAAATAAGTTGCAGTTGACAATTCTTTGAAAAGTTTAAATTTTTTTTATTGAGGTGGGGATATATAAAAGATTTTCCTATATTTGTAAACGCTTTGTAGCTTTTTATAAATGAATGACGCTTCTACCACTGGAGTGACAAATTGAACGATAAATTAAAAATTCGTAAAATTGTCTTGAACAAAGTTTATTCGATTAATTTATCGCGACGTATTTTCACAGAACTAAGAGGAAAAATCGCTAAAATCGCTTTACTCGTATGTATTAGTTTTGTCATCCAATGAAATTGTTTATAATTAGTGTCCTCTTAAGAGCTGTTCTTTTAACGATAAAAAAGTAGTAGGTTATTTAGAACACTTTTCCAAGAGCTTTCCTCGAGCTCAACTTCTTTTTCTTCACAGTTAGAAGACGCCCATTTCCGCAGCTTTTTCGTTACCACAATTTCGGAAGTTGTGTCGTTTTTCAACACCCTTCTTCGTGAAACTTTTCCTCGTGGAATGGAGATTGACAGGTTACGGAAACCTCATTACCACGTCAATTCATGCAACATCAATCGATTACCAATGACACAAGGACGGAATTTACTATCAGCTAACTTTATTTTATTTTTGCTTTTATATATAAAAAAATGAAATATCAATTACTTAATTAAATTACAATTTACACACATAAAATGAAATATTTTTTTGAAAAAATAATTTTGTTCTTGGCCTAGGAGTACACATTCTTTTTTTGTTATAATCTGGGTTGAGCCAAGTTACAGTTTAAGTATTGGTTTTCGGATGCGGTAAAATTGCAAACAAATTGTGCCTCAAAGGTTTCATTTTGCAAATATAAAACGAAAAATTTGGTTTGCAAGCTGATGGTTCATGCACAGATGCAAATTTATTTCAGAGATTATATTTAACGTTAGAAAATACAACGAGTATCTTAGTATATTTGTTTTGTTATTAACATTATTGTTCTGTTTATTATGACTTATGATTTATTATGTAGCAAAATCTACCTAGCTCATGTTAGGTTCATGTTACGCTAAGTTGTCACGTCGTTTGCTTCTTATTATATTAGTTAAAAACTGGTGATCTAATTTCGAAACTTTTTCTCTTTCATATTTGGCTTCGTAGAGTGCTTATTAAATTTTTTACATCATTCGCGTTATACGTATTTTCCTGGGCTATGGTTTACAAGTAATACTATATTGCAACTTTTACGACAAGTAAACTACCCATTATGCGTTTTAATTGGAAATTAACGTTTTTTTTCTCAAGTAATTAAAACCCAGTAACTAATAAGGGTGTAATGAAGGCAAACAAAAATATTCAGCATAAAGTTATGCAACTAGGCAAATGCTGTATTCTAAACAAAATTTTCAATTAATTTTAAATTACAGTTTCAAATATAACTTCCTTGAGATACATGCATCTTATAAATATAAAGCCATAATTATACCATACACTAATCGCACCTATGGAATTTTCAATTCTTATGCAGGTACAAAGTGCAAAAAGATACAAAAACCTGATTAGGGGATTACACAAAATCTGATTGAAAGAATGCAAAATTGAATGGTTAAACTATTGTCTTCATCAACATAGGGGACATACACTAATTTGAATTTTGCTTGAGATACAATCAGAGGACAAAATTGGACTGGGAAACATCATTTGATGTAATTTTATATATTTGCAATAATTTAAAAATGTCTAAATACTTACAAATTTGGTGTAACGCGCAGTGTAGAAATATAAAATACAAAGAAACATAATCTAAGGAGAAGTACGTATTTAACATGCACACCATGACGTTCTTAAATTTTACATCAGTGTTACGTTACGAGCATGCATGCCAAGTAAAGTAGAAATGATGTTGCGTAACTCTGATGTGCAAGTAGTACGAGAGTAATAATAGCGAAACAACGCACGTTGGCATTGCGCGTCGAAAGGAATGCTAATTTATAAGAATTTACGCGCATAGGGTGGTTCGATTACAAATGGAGATCTATCTGGTGACCGTGTGCGGTCGCATCGGAGACCATCTACTCACTTGAAAGGGAAGCCAGAAGATGAGAAACGCGCCGACCGTGACTGCTAGTGTTTGACCGTAACGCGGTAATGCCAGGGTCTGCGTCTGGTGTCTGAACGATAGTTCTACCGTGTAAATCGCACGTGCGTGTGCACGTGCCACCAGATACACGTACATGTAGCAACCGAGGAGAACGAGAGCACTGGGTGCCCATACTGCCACTACCAGGAACACCCTTACTGGAGGGAGCACCGCTGCACCGAACCTGCAGTTGCCACTGTGACAGAAAGCAAATTAATTTCACTCGTTAGTTCATCGATCGAGTTATATAATTGCGTCGATTCGAATATTAGATGCTGCACGCGCCTGTTAATTTTCGTTACACGTGTGCCAGGTGCTTCGGTAAGGTTAAGGCCTGCTTTTCAATTCCGCGAAATTTTTTTGGAAAGTGTTTTATGATTAATTTCAATGATTTGCTTTGCTGATTTGCAATTTTAGGTTGTTTATTAAAGATTCGAAGAAATGTGAATTATTCAAAGTACTGATACAGCTATCCTGTTTAATATACAGTGATGTCTTAATGATTGATTTTATCTACTTGGTATTTTGATTTTCAATGCTATGAATAGTTTTAAGAAATCATAAATTACTTAATATAAATTCGAGAAGAATGTGGATTATTTGAAGTGTTGATACTGCTGTATTTTAAGATAGTAGCGCGCTAATGATTGAGTTTAACCATTTGGTATAGATCGTTCTGGAATTCTATGATTTAAGAGTTTAGGTCGATGATCGCTATTTCTTTAAAACGTTTGTTTATTCAACTATTAGATCGGAAGATAATTCTTTCTTCGACTACGTTTCATAATTATTTACCTTTACTTGAAAAAATTAACGGGGTTATGTAAACTTTGTAGATGTAATCTATCGTTTGATGTTTAATGGATACAAGGAGATTAGATTGCGTTTATTATAGTAACGCAAACACGACACGTGGCGCGGTTAAAATATCATTACTCTATATTGGTTGGATAACCATGCAATTCATGCTTCAATCCGTGACTTTTACTATAAATCATGCATATGTTTCCTGCATACTGCATCGTAATCCTATTATGGCACGGTTGTAATTCAGGGACCAATTGTCGATCCCAATAAAGCATCGCGTAAAAAAAGGAGAGTGATAAATCTTAATTCAATTGATAATTTATTATAGAATTGATTGTGTACATATATTTAATTTGTGTACATTTCATTTTTATATTCGAAAGAATCTTTCTATTCTATTTTATATTATGTTACAGTAGAGCTACAAAATTGTAACACGTAAAATGAAGACAGAATAGGAAATCAAAGCACGCATGCATCCTTAATGAACTTTACATTTTGTTACGTTTCGACGAAGTATGCAAAAAGAAAAAAAAAAAAAAAATGAAGTAGAAAATTAACTACGTTTGTTTACAGGAACAGAAATTGGCCTTGCTATTTTTTTGCACTGTCGGTGCAAAATGTGAAAAAGGCGCAGGCTCGATTGGAACACATGATTGTATTTCCTAGTTTTATACTACTGTTCGTTCGTTCCATCGGTTGTTTGAGGAACGTGACTAGTGAGCAATCTGATTTTAGCAATTTTCGAAATGTTTGTTCAATAGGATTCAACTGCTGTGCAGAATTAGCAAAAGTTTCTACCGCGTGAATTTTAATTTATAACAATACCCACAGGAAATTCTGATTCTCGGAAGACTTAGTTAAGTTAATTAGATAAAATAAAAGAAATTTAGTTACAAATTCCGCGTTTTTATTTAATTAAACTTATTCTACGCGCTTTCAGAGTAAGCTTTTCGTTGACAAAAAATAACTATTAAGACATTAAAATTTTTCAAAATTTTTGTACCAATTTTTCAACATTTTTAATTCAATTATTTAGTAATTTGTATTCTAAAAATTTTTCATCACTTTTAACACACATTTATTTATTCGCTGACCTTTATACTTTCACTCTTCGAATGAACATATTCTTTATGTTATAAACAATGCAATTTACAATCTTTTCCAACATAAGAAAATCCTATAACATTTGAATTTAATTAAAAAAAGAGAATTCAAAATGGTAAGAGATAGAATGTCAGAAATGAAGATTTTCAATAAAAACAATAAATCTATTTGTTTTCTTCACCACGTATATAATCTACCACTTGACCGGTATTGATTTTCAGCATTCATCATCTTTACAGAATTACCTAAAGAATAAATTAATGTTTATAATTATTAATTATTACAAATTAATGTTAATAACATTTATTTCCATTATTTAAATTTATTGTATTTATTTTTATATTAGGCTTTCATCTTTTGTAAACAATCTAATTAGCTCATAAACAGACCTACAGATAGACCTACATGCTCAAATAACTTATTCTATCACTTACAACATTTCCACATGGAATTTATATCCGTTTGACCATTTCTACTAAAAAATGTTTTTGCCATTTACATTGTTTACTATATCGGTTCATTAATGAAACTAAAACTAAAAGAAGATTGAAGCGGCTCTCACCTGTGTGGTTGAGTTTCTCCTGCTATTTTGGCGTAGATCAAAGGCGAAAGGCCGACAACGATCGCGTAGATCCAGAACACAGCGATGTACTTCTCGATGCTGCTGTGAGTGATGATGTTCTTGTACCTGAGGGGCTGTGCAAGCGACGTCAACCGGTCTACAGCGATTGCCACAGTCACCAGCACGCTCACGCTGCACAGTGCAATCATGATGCAGTATGGTACGATGCACGACGTGGAAACGCCATTTTCCGGCAGCCCAGATAACTCTAGCTGCATCCCAAAGGGCATGAACACACCGACCTGCGTGCAAGTAATATCCGATTTGCATATGCTGGATGATTAGGCAATGATGACATTGGCCAAAATTAAAGTTTTATAATAAACGTACGTATGTTTCAAAGCGTTCCTTAACGTTTACGTTTGCAGTTCGTGTAGAACGTAAAATTAAACAGAGTTCAAAGCCATTTTCAGTAGTAATATTGCAAACATTCTCTAAAGAGGAATTATTCAGAAGGGTGAGTTACTGTATATTGAGGTATTATAACGGAGTGTGCTTTAGGTTATTAGCAGCAGGTGACAACGTATACGTGGTCCGTTTCTAGGTTGAACTGTTCAAGACAAACTATTTCGATGTAGGATCAGATTGTAAGATCACCTCTGTTTTCATATAGTCTATGATCAAGTATAAGAAAAGGTGCCGTATCGATAAACGTTTATTATGTTGAGCCAGAGTGATTTGAATTTTTTTATGAACCACCCATGATAACGTTTAATTATCACGATTTACGTTTATGTTGTCTGTGTTCGATTATATCATATAAATTATATAAATTATTTGTATTTATCGTATACATAAAATATAAAGGAGTTTAATTGATTAATTTTGGGTAGCCCTGTATACTAAAAGTGAAACGTGTCAACATCAATCGCAGCGGAAGAACTATCGTACGAGTTGCAACGGGGATAGAATCTCGCCTCGTCCCGTTTTCTGATTGATTAGCTGACTAATTAAAATATCCCGTTAGACGATCAATCTCGAGAAACAATGGGGCACTTCAATGTTGATATCTCCTTTGAAATGGATTCTAATAAAAGCCCAGTGTTGACGATATTGCTCTATAATTCTTTATTTTCCATTTTTAACTTGATTAAGTCATTTAATTTAATTAATTTATTATTGAACAACATTATTTTATCGACAATATTTGAATACTACAGGCGAAGAACATGATAAGTCAAATTTCCTGTTTTTTGTCAAAATTCAATATATCGTCAATAAATTCTACATCGAAGCTATTTTCTATTTAATTTGGAAATTAGATGTGCTTTTTTGTTACCATTCTGAACACTAAAAAAATACCAAGGATATTAATTGTATAAATTAATCTCTTTTAAGATATTGTGAATTTATCACTTATTTTCAAAAGAGTTAATATTTGTTTTCAGCCAATAAGTGACATAAAAGTAAAGAAAACACATCGATGTCGATCGCGTCTCAATGGTTGCTATAGTTAAAATTACTTGATGGCTTACCCCAAAGTCGCTGACGGCCAAAGAGACTAGTAGATAATTGGATGCAGTCCGTAACCTTTTGTACTTATAGAAGGCGACCAGGATAATGGAGTTCCCGACGATGGTGATCGGTGATAAAATGAAGACTATCGACACCGCCAAAACCATCGAAACGGGATTGACGTCCAACCGTGTATCGATCTTGGTAACCGTCGGTATAAGAGCGGTCGTCAATTCCCCGGAAACGGTGGACAGCAGCGGGTCCGTAGCGGGCGTTGACATTGTAATTTAGAAGCTTTCCGCGCGTTTCCCTTCGGCTCTGCGTCTTCAAGTGAGATTCCGCTCGTAAACGTGTCCCTCGTAGGACGACATGACGCAATTACCAGATCACGTCGATGAAAATTTCGTGAAAATCTTTAATTGCCCGATAATAAACTCGTACTTCCGGCGTATTGCCCGATGCGGAAGTCTTCTAAAAATTTTATCGAATATTATTTTATCGAAGAGTTCTTTTCTACCCCGAGGGTCATCGACATTTAAATTCAGAACACACTCGGCGCAAAAAGTCAGGACATTTTTTAATTTCTAACAAAATGTAACCTAATGATCAGACTGCGGTTAGTTTTGCACCTTCAAATTTTCTATGAATGCATAAAAATTCACAGTTTGCTAATGGCAAAGTTATTCATGTTTCGCTTCCACATACTAACTTGTTAGTATGTTATTATGTTATCTATAAATCTATTAAGTTTATAATTAAAAGTCTAAAATTCGTAATTTAAAAAGACAATTGTAATTAAAGACTAAAACCAAGAGGAAGAAATTCTTCTATTTGAGCCACATTGAAACCAAACTGGTCAACTATTTATCTATCTTTCTCAGAAGTTAAACACTAATTACGTATTCTAGAAGTAAGATAATAAATGTTTCAGAAAGTGATGTTGATAGGTTTGGTTAAGCTTCTAAGTAGGATATTTATATTCTCTTAAAAAACTCTCATTTCTATATTATTGTTGAAATATGTATAATTTTCTGTGCTGGACTGGGTTAAATGCGTAGTAGAGATACTTGTATGTGAATATCAGTATGTGTGCGTGCGCAGCGTCTCGAAAACAACGGAATGTAAACTGTTCACTCGAGGAACAGTCGGGTATGGAAAAAAGTGCTGAGACGCGTGCAAGTGTGTATCGATAAATATATGAGGAATCGTCCATGAAATAAATATATTATTATTTTAATATTAATCCTCAAAATAAATTTAGTGTTCCTATAACATTATTTCGGCTTCAAAGATCCACAATTTTCAACAATTATAAACGCGATATTTTACACTTGGAAGCTGTTTCGTTCTCGAGATAAAAGAGTAACGATCAATTTTACTAACCTTTTGTGCTTTTACAGGAATCTTCTGGAGCCATGGTAAAAGTTTGACATCCGCCACTAAAGAAGAAACGTCGTTATTTCAAATCGTGTGATTTAGGGTCCTGGCGATAAATTCCTCGTGAAATCAGCATCGGTTTGGAACTACGTTTCCCATCGGAAATGAAGGCCGGAAATCGCTCGATTTGGGTAATGTACAACCTTGGCCCGTTTTCTTTTCACACCGTTTGGCTTCGACTTTTACGACTTGCGCGACATCACCTATGCCTCGAACTTCCTGAAGACAAACATCCGCATTCTGTCACACGATTGCCTTATATTACCGAATGTTTTCTTTACGGTCCGTGAAACGTCGTTTGTTTGATAAGTATCAGGTACGTACGGTTACATGCAACAATTATAGATACAGTACGTATATTTATCGTGCTTTTAGAACACGTTACATATATGAAAAGGATTACTTGGTAGAATGTTTTGTAGCCACTGTATAATATCATGTGTAATGACTAGTCCGCGGATGTTTATGTATATTTGGAAAATTCAAGAATGGCGAAACCTACAGAATGTATAAAATATGCAAAAGTATATAAAATATTCAAAGTAGAGAACTTATTATAATATTGTATTTGGTACATGGACTAAATTTTTATCTAGGTTCAATTTCTTTAGTTATGTTTATACAAACATAAAAATGCATAAACATCCGTAGTCTAGTATTGGCTGTTGAAGAAAGAGAAAACGATAATAAAACTGAGAAAGAAAAAAGTATTTTCCGTATTCCTCCAATACTTGATTATAGTAAAATGTGTAACACAAAACTTATAGAAATAGAGGTAAACAGCAATTTTCATTGTATTCGAAGAATAAAATTGGCTTGTTGGGTACATTAAATCGAGCTTGGAAGAAGCTCTAGCAAATACGAGCACCATCGAACAATCGGAAAATTCTTTTATTTGATTCTCGGTTCTTTAACGTTACAGATAACTTGGAAACTTTTATCCGCTCACGTTTTGCATATTCATTAGACGTTTTATCAATCGATTATATTTTATATCTCGGTCCTCGGATAATGGTAATAAATGTTTAGTCCTTTTGTTACGCCACAAGGCTTACCATAGACCGTTTCTCTAACCGTCGCTCGTATTACTACAGTGTCGCAGACAGATCGTCTTATAGGATTGGCGAAATATATACAATGTAGCGACAAGCGCATAGTTGTCATCAAGCATCGAGTTCTAGAAACGTTGATTTCGACCCGTTATTTTATCCACACAAAGAAGGTGGCATACGTGATCATAGGCGTGAACGGTGGCGTGACCCGAGCGTACTTGGGGGTCGTCTCCCAGAGAAGACAAAGAAAAGATCGAAGGGCAATCAGTCTCATTTGAAGATTCTAACGACATACATCGAGTGGTTCTGACGAATAAAATTAAAGTCGCTAAGTCTAACGAATATATTGAGAGATATCATAAAGTCAGGTCGAATTTCTGTAACACATTAATTGTATTCATCGCTATATAATTTGTGACGTTTTTATTATAATATTGAATATTGTTAAATATACAAGTTTATATTAACCCTGTTCATTCAGTGTTAAATTCATTTCAACTACCTCTGTTATCTTAACCGAAACAGGGGAACGACTAATTCGCGGCGTCGATTATACGAATCGTAACGAGAATTTACGCCTCTCGCTGATGCGTTTTCCTTGCGATCGCGTCTCTCCGCGAACGGTCGTAACACCTTTAGAATCATTGAGTTCAAAACACGAAAACCGTGATTTTTCACCTCGTTGAAAGGAAATACGCGATCATGAATAAATTGTTTTCGATGAATAAAATTATCGTTACACTGACCTAAATTTCATTATTCGGTCTCGATGGACAAATGGACGGAAGCACTTTCACAGCTCTGATATTTCCGCACATATACACTATTGATTGCTTATAAGTAGTATTATTAAATATTAAATTGCATTGCTTATAAATATCGGGATACTCCCGTTGATTTGAAAGAAAAGAAATGGGTTGTGTGTCAGTTCGCTTAGAATAATTAAATTAATTAAAATAATAATGAGTAAAAGTTATTATTTATAATATTTTTTATAAAAAAGTGACAAACTATAAATTGAAATTACTTATTGAAGAACTTAAATATCATTGTCCCAATAATTATCGCAGTCTTCCTGTCTATCTGAAAGAAGTTTCTTTATCTGACATAGAACATACCACATTTTAGAAATTAAATTATCCGGACGTAGAAAGCTTTCAAAAATATCAAAATAGTTCTACAATTTTTAAATATGACTATAATATTTTATTTCAGATGCAAATTATATTATTTTCTAAAGCTTAATTTTTTATCACATGGTAATATTCTGCCATACATAGCTGTAGCAATAATAAATAATAAAATCAATACAAGTTCTTTCATCCGTAATTTTTTAATTAAATTACACCGTATTGAACGTGAGAGAGTATCTACATTCTTTTTATAAAAGTTAAATAGAGGTTTCCTGCTATTGTTAACACATACGATTTTTTATTATGACAATATACATTGTTTATTTATCAAACCAATGTACACTGTTCGTTAAAAATCATAAGTGTATTAAATTCTAATATCCGTCGACTTTTGAAGTCCTTGGAACAATTATGTGCGATAGCATACATACATATACAAACGAAAATTGTTTTAGCCAGCTTTTGAACATCAAACGTACTCTATTGAGTTATAATCATACTATTGCTTAAAAATTATGTGTCTTGAATTTAAATTATTCAAACAATAGTAGTGTACGTATTCAGACGAAAAATATATTTAGGTAGTACCTGAACATGAAGCATACACTGTTAGGTGCGGATGATACGAATGGAACAAATCCTGTCCAGCGTTGAAGAAAGGCGAACCTCATGTACACGGGCCGGAGTAGATTATATTCGACCGCACGTTTTCCATTATTTGAAATTTGAAATTCGGATATGGATGGTGTTAACGCTTTCAGAGATAACTGACCAGCGACGGGTTAACCGCTCGAACCTCGAGCGGGAGAAGAACTTTTTGAGCTCATCAAAATTACCGTATAAGAGCGATTCAACGCGTTTCTCCTCGCGCACAGCCATTTCTTTCCCTGTGTCCGCGACGATGGAAATGTTTAATGAATTCGGCAGAGCGAAATCGTATTTTCAGATGGGGCTGTTGTCCATTAGTGACATTTTCTCGGCGCTAGGACATTGTAATTATGTCGAGCATGATGTTCTTGAATGCTTTAATGCGATTTTATGGCTATAGCGTGCTATTTAATTGATCGAGTACTCACTTGGGAATATAATGCGTTTGTCAAGGGATCGCTGATTTCGCAATCGTCATGCCTATGTACGATATAATGATAAATGAAACGTAAATGAATTATGGGTGTGAATTTCAGAGATAGATGGTATTTAGGAAAATCAATAGAGCAGAGATTTTACAGCTGACCTTATACAATCAATCGACAAATATGATCAATGCGAGAGTTAGATTAATTTTAATTTCTGTAAATATAAATGTAACATAATTCATACCTACAGTACGTGTCGTAATATTTAGTAGATAAAACGAATCTCTATTAGATTTTATTTTTTTAACCCTTTCATATCCGAAATTCTTCTAATGATACTATGTTTATAAAATTATCAATTCATCAAAATTTCATTCAAAAATTCATCACATACGAATTTGCACAAATATCCGCAGTCTAATAATTAAATTCATGGTAAATGACAATTAAATTTTAACTGTAAAATCTATTTCATTATAACGCTTTTCATCACATTTTATTTTAATCAAGTCTTAATTCATTTTATCCTATAATTCTGATATGTATTATGTAATATTGTCATGCTAAATATGTTTAGTAAATAAAAAAGAAAAAAAAAAACAATATAACAATCGGTACAACTTTTGCGGGATTTGTAGGTCATGAATACATATTTATCGAAACTTCTACTTCGTAAATCGTCGGTAGTTGGTTATTCGTTTCGGTTTTAGCTCAATTTCAACCCTTCTCTAGCTCGACCACTTGCAATTTAAAGCCTTTCACTTTGATGTTTAGTCGAGAAGTTGAAATTACTTTTCCAGAACTTGTTAAGCCAACATTGACGTTCTTTAATATTCAACATGTTTCTGTAAACTTTGCTTGTTCTCTAACGGGACATCTTCTTTTATTTGTCTAATAGCGTAATTATTATTTTGTATAAAATATTAATTTGTATAATAGCGTAACTATTGTATAAAAAACTATTAGTTATATCTATACTTATTTATTCAAAACGTCAATTGTTTCAAAATTCGTGGAAAAATTTCCCCAAATGCAACCTAATATAACTTCTTCTGATATAGATACTATACATATAACTAATCATCTGGAGATGATAAGGGTAGTACACGAATGACAAGTTACTCATCTACTTCGATCGTATATACCGTGTTTTCTCTCTTGGCTTTCTAAATTATTTTTTCATGCACCGTAAGGCAGCTTCAGTGGGCGTTACATGGAAGGTTCGAGGTCGTTTAATCATTGGAACAGCTCTTCGTCGAACAAGATGGATTTTGATGCTCGGATCGTTTGCTTATCGATCTTGCATGAAAATGGAAAATTTCATAAAACGAAGAATTGATTGAACTCCTTTGGTTTCCACCTTAAAGATTCTGGCTTTTTAATCCATTTTAATGAAACTATTGATGAAATTATCCTTCTAAGGAAATTTAATTGGTCATATCTTTAGTACTTTAAATTCACTTCGAGCAGGGTAAGTAACATAATCTTGCACAAAGATATTTCGAGTCAGGCTACTTTGGAAGATTATTGTTGTTGCTGCACAATTGTAATCGTTTTATTCGATAATAATTGTTAATTAGGTATTAATATTAGCATTAGTACCAAAGAGAAATTAAACTGAAAGATATATGGAAAACCCAGATTTTGTCAAAATATTTTACAAAATATTATTCAGATAGTAAAAAATGTACCGTGATAGACATATAAAATTCCCATGAAAAATTGTGGATTAGTTATTTCAATCACTCTGACAGTTGTAATAAAGTGTATATGATGATAAAAGAATAATCGTCACATTGATGTTGTATATCTAGGTATATGCTACTTCAGATAAATATTTTACCAAGTATGGCTGACAACAATAAAGGATGATTTACCAATTTTTACAATGCTATCAGTACTGTACTACTAGTATATCTATAACAATTACAATTTCGATTTCTTCCTCTTATCTTCATTTTTTTTTTTTAATTTTTGAGGTAATTTTGACGCATTCAATAATTATCCGATATAGAAATGAATGATATTTTAATGCATAAATCTTGCAGATCGGCTTGTTGCAGTAAATTTTCAATTAAAATGATGTCATTATCAGATTCATTTTACTAAAATAATTGACAATAAGACATAGATTTCTATTATTTATAACCTGACATTATTCCAGACTAAAATACTTATTCTCCACTCACTAGTTATTCCTCGACATATATAATACGAAATTCTTCAATAATTGTGAAACCAAATATATTTCTCTTATCACGTAAAGTATTTAGGTTTCAGCTTATTATGCAATACTTTTAAAACTCGTGCGGATACATATTATATAAAATATAAATTCACAGGAGGAAGAGACATCATCATTATAAATACTCACTTACAAAGGAAAACTAATTCTGAAAACACTAACAATTTCCGGGAAAATCCATTATATCTTAACGTCGTGTAGACTGATATCTTTGAGACTGATGACTTTTTAATATCGTCCTAACGTCACGATTATCCTTCATAAGAATATCAAAGGAAATCTACGCTTCGGCGGCCACGTTAATGCGTTCTGTCACGTCGTTCGGTTTTGTAGCTTTCTCTCATCGTAGACGAGAGAATTTGATATTTTTCAGTGTCATATCAACGACGCGCTTCCTCTTTCTACTTTGTAAAAGACGCGCAAATTTTTGTCCATCTTATAGAGCTCTATTCGTGTTCCATGACACGAAAATCTCAATGATAGAGATTGATTTTGTGTTTCTTCCGTTTTCGTTGGTCAGTACGATGGACGCAGCCGATTATTAAATCGAGCGAACTATGCAACTTGAGCATAAATAAAATAAATATGATAATATAATAATATAATAATAAATAAATATGCTTTTTTCATTGAGGACAAGTGTTTGTTAGTCAGAGCTTCATTTAAAGTGGAAAATTTCTGTCAGTCATGATACTAAGGAATAAGTATTATATATAAAATATATTTTATATAAAATATTATATATAAAATAAAGGGAATCAGTTACTTTAAGAGCCCTAATACTTAAGGATATATTGTGTGTATTATATAAAACATTTTGAAATTTCATTAGCACTGTTATAAAATACGACTACTGTGAGTACTCTGGTATAATTTGAAACTAATGTGAAAATGCATGTGGAAGTTACAAAACATTTGTTGCAAACATATATGTAGTAAAAATCTAGTATATGTAACATAAACATCTGTTTTAAACATATAATAAGTGTTAAAAATGAGAATAATAGAACAGTCTAGATATTACAGATTGCTTCATCATTGCGTATTTTCTTGCCCATTGTCATCGCAATTTTCGTTCTTTTTTCAGCTTGATCGCCTTTTATGCGTTATTAAAGCGTCGGCCGGATTCAATCATCGGAATAAAAAACGAATTTCTTCGCTGAGAATGACTAATAGTACAAGAGAATCGGTGTGGATATCGTTTTCTCTTATCTGAATTTTTGATTCACAGCCAAGAAATCGTTTCGATTTCCAATATAACTGACTCTTGATGGGGAACGTTCGATAGTCAACTTTGTGATTGAACATCCAATTCAGTTACTAGCTGATCCTAACGAGGATCGTTTTCTTTTTCTCTCCTTTTTATTGCCAGCGCCTTTTCCTTCTTTACGGCGTGGTTACGGCCCAGAGAATTCTGTAAACGAGATTACCGCAAAGCGTTGCAGAGTAGCATTATATCGATTACTTTTTTCCCCTCGAATTTCGTCTCTGTTATATATTAAACGCAGAAATTAATTTTTCGTTGAAAGTTATATGTGTTTGTTTTATATGATGATTTAAGTCCTTATATAAACTGTTCTTTAGTAGAATTGTTTCCTAGTTATTTAATATAGTATATAATAAGAATAAGAGTAAAAGAAAATTTAGGAGACAGCCCTTACAAAAAAGGAACATAATTTTAGGAAAGGGAATTGTAATTGACAAGGGCAATGAATAGGTATTATATATAAAACTCAGAATGGAAAATTGTTACATGGTAAAAAATATTTAGTATGGTAGTTACTAATACACTTACCAGGCATGTAAATATGAAACCGGAATTTTTGTATAGAAAATACACGTTTATTGTATGAAAATGATTAAAAATATTTTATTCGAAGTATTACCCATCGCTAGCTATACATTTTTCCCATCTGTCTGGCAATTGGTGGATGCCACGCCAAAAAAACTGTCGCTCTTTTGAGGCAAACCAGTCATCGAGCCATTTTTGTACATTTTCGTAAGAAGTGAAGTGCTGGTTAGAAAGTGCATGTCTCATCGATGCAAATAAATAGTAATCGGACGGAGCCAAGTCTGGTGAGTAAGTCGTGTGCGTAAGTATTTCCTAACTGAACGCTTCAATCGTTTCCTTGACCGGTTTTGCTGTATGTAATGGTGCATTATCATGAAGCAAAATTACTTTGTGTTGCTTCTTTTGATATTCTGGTCGTTTTTCACGCAAAGCTTGATTCAAATCGATCATTTGTTGTCGATAGCGCTCAGTATTAACGGTTTCGCCAGGTTTTAACAGCTCATAATAGATCATACCCTTCTGATCCCACCAAATACAGAGCATTGTCTTCCGTCCATAGCGATTTGGTCTTGTAGTCGATGTCGGTGGTTCGCCTGGAGCTACCCATGATCTTTTACGCTTAGGATTCTCAAAATATATCCACTTTACATCGCCAGTCACAATTCGGTGGAGAAATGACTTTCTTTTGTATCTGGCGAGCAGCATTTCGCAAGTGGTTTTTCGGTTTTCCTGCTGTCTTTCATTCAGTTCACGTGGAACCCATTTTCCCACCTTCTGGATCTTTCCCATGGCTTTCAAACGTATGGAAACGGTTTCTCGTGTCACGTTTAGTTGATCAGCGAGTTGTTGTTGCGTTTGAGCGTCATCCTCATCCAACAATGCTTGCAATTCTCTGTCTTGAAACTTTTTCGGTGGTCTTCCACGTTCTTCGTTCCTCACGTCAAAATTGCCACTTCTGAATTTTTTAAACTAGTCAAAGCACTGTGATTTACCAAGAGCATGCTCACCGTAAGCTTCGACAAGCATTCGATGCGATTCTGCAGCAATTTTCTTCAAATGGTAACAGAAAATCAATGCTGTCCGCAAATCGTAGTTTCCAGGCACAAAATTCGACATGTTCAACACTATTACAAACTATGCTGTTGTATGAAACTTGTATTGTTCTGAGTCGAAAATGTTTGTGAGATGTCAACAAAGACTTTTGGCATCAATGACGCAGTTTAGTGATAATTACATTATCAGCTAGGGCCATCTATAGGTAAATTCCGGTTTCATACTTACAGACCTGATATACACAGGTATCAATCTTACAATTTTTCTCAATATATTTTTTTGTAACTACATTATATCCGACATTTTTGGCATAACGAAGTAGAAAGTGTAATGTAAGAAATAAAAGAACACAATCCTTTTCATGTGAAAAATGTATTTTTTAATAAATATAAAAGTTTTAAAAGTTTACTTACGTATTAAATAAACTTTAAAAAGCATGAGACAATATATATATAATTCAATATTATACTGTTTACAATAAAATCTTTCTTCATATCTCTATTTCATATTGATTGTTAGACAATTAGCTGGAAATACTGACGTTGAATTTCTCTTTCGAAATTATTATTATTGTTTTATTAATATGTATAACGAGAAATATATAAAATTCAAGGTGCAGATCTATCATCATAAAATGTTATATGTGTTGGTGTAAAAGTATATAAATTGTTGTTTACGTTTACTAATTAATTAAAATTTATTTTAAATTTAAATTATATTAATAAAATTTATTTATACGCCACGCGTTTCTTCTTTACATAGAAACCCATCGTAAGCAGAATTTATATGGTTCTCTTTAGCCTTCTCTTTCTCTTTGTCAAATAAATGTGTTGATCAATTATCTCTTGGTGATTCCATTATGAGTCTCCAAGTTTGCTTCAGCGATAACTTTGTCTTAATTTCCAGAAGTATCGTTCATCGCTATGATTCTTTCGTATCTTCGAGTAATAATTCGCGTAGAGTGCAAGTTATTCATTTTGTAATCAAAAGCAAAGAAACCTTCACAGTGTATAAATACTCAGAGATATTCCCCCGAAAACTGCATCCTTACGCTCTTGCATTATTAGCTCACAGTTGACATCACTGATATTGGTGTTCGCGTTAGAAATTCAAATTCTCTTCTATCTTCTCTGTTATTTGTAGTGGAATCGTGTATTGAGATATACATTTTCATTGTAACGATTTTTTATTCGTTTTCTCGAATTCCACAAATATTATTCGTAATTAAATTCATTAAGGGAAATTTGTATTATTTTCGTTTATAAACGAGGCTATCGTCGATCATACCATCCTCTAAATCCGGTCGTTCGAATTAATTTTCCCTGTATTTCCAATGCAGCTGTCGTTATTCTAAAGTTTAAAGGGAAGCATACAATTTCAATTACAAAGGTCCGAAGTATCGGTTTGGACTGAAACGAGCCCATAAAAACAGCACGTCTATTAAATTTCAAGAGAAACGACTGACATGTAACCGGGACTCGATTAACCGATGAAAGCAATTCCGCTTTGTGTTAGGGAGTACGAATTGGTGAAATGGCAGCGTCGTATGACGATATTGCACAATTACGTAAACGTAGTTGTGATGTGAGTTCGTGATGGTGCATATTATACATGTAATTTATCCTGAGAGGAGAATACGAGGTGAATCAGATATACATCGAAGATGTCACTGATCGAAAACTTGTATGCCTAAGTCTACGAATGAATTGTATTCTGACGAATGTTGTTCTGACGAACATGACAGAGCAATCAAATACATAACAGAGCAAAATAATGTATATGGGATGTTAGGAAACATGAATGAGCTAATTTATTAAGTTGTGCCATTATTAGTGTATTTCTAATGCCAAATTAAATTTTTTCTAACTTGAGAAATAAATCTCAAATGACACTTTTGTATATACAAAAGTATTATGAGATCTCTCATTGTCATAATGTCCAGAATCACATATTATAAATACCGCCCATTTTCTTTTTTAATACTCTGTACAGATTCTTGTCCGTCTGGTGGCAATATGTGTTTTGATGAATTATCGCTGTGAAGTGAAATGACATGTCGCGAGACTTAAAACAAATGAATCCTTACAAAACTAGATATATTGTAAATCATCAACAAAATTATAATAAATGTGGTCGGTGGAAATAGAATAGACGAGGAAAAATAAATTTCTTTGATGTATAAAAATAGATAAGTATTCGTGGAATTTAAAAGAGAAGATATGTCACAGTCAAAACAGTTACAATTTGTGCACGAGATAACGATGGACCCAATGACTTTAAATTTAATAAAAGCAAGGAATTCAGTGTAGTAATTTATATGAACCAAACACACCAATTAGGAGTGAAATAAGCTGAAATTCATTTGAGAGTCGAACAAGCTCTGAAGGTTGTTTAATTTCGTACCAACGAGATTTATTCGTAAATGAACAGCGGCGAACGAAAACGTACCGTGTTCGGTTAATTCAATATTGCGCGAATCGAATGCGCTTGCGGAGGTTGTACTTATTATTGAATCGCGATGCTATGTCAAGACTTTAGGAAATACTCGCTTCCTAGATATTTTTATCGGTATCCAATTTTAGTCGGTACATTCGATTCTTTTATATGAAACTGTGGTTAATTGTAGCTGTACAGTGTTTTACTAAAAATTACGTATTTCATATTCAAATATGCTAATTTTATTTTCGAATTTCTGTATCCCAATCTTGCTTGTATTTTAATGAAAAAAACGAAGTTTCAAAAAAAATCTGAATTAAAACTTCAATTAAAATTGAAATGAAAAGTCACGTATCTCAGTAACGATTCTTCCATATTTGTCTCTTTAAGAAATTGTTTACGATAGAAAAATACGATTGAATCGGAACTGTTCTGAAAAACGTAGCAGTCTTGCATCACTCTTTACTATCTTCTATGAATTTGTAATTGTTATATTGATGATTGCGATTTAAGTCGCACCAGCCTTGATGGCGTTTGATATATGCTGATGAAGAACCACTCTCATTTGAGGGAGAGAAGACACTGTATGTGGTTAATTATTTAATAGAACCATTTACAGAATATTTGGAGCTGTCCAGTAATCTTGCCTAATGTTGCGCGCAACTATTCTGTGTAAACTATCTTGTGCAAGTGTTCTAACAGTTTGATTTACGGGTGATTTTAATCTACCAAAGTTCAACCGTTCAATTCGTCCTGACTGCTTCGAATGTTCGACAGGGTCTAAAGACGAAGAGGCGATAAAAATGCGCTTTAGCTTTGACTCCTCCCTTCTACAGCCAATTTCAGGGGGCTGGGAGTCGGGAGCAAGCCATGTTGTATTTGGTGGACGGCGTTGGCAACGTTGGGGAATTTTCACGGTTCCGTTTGCTCGTAGTCACCGAGCACCGTTACATGTACATTTGGAACAGGAAAAACCGTTGACCACGAGAACTGAGTTACAGTTCTCGGAGACCCGATGGCCAAAGGTCGCCAGTCTAGTACACAATAAAAAATCTTGACTTAACTTTGCCGATTTTTACCTACAGGTCATGCTTCTGTAATAGTAATAAATATGCATTAATTGTTTGGACATAACAATACAATTCTTCCTTGTCTAATGTAAATAAATAAGTTAGTAAAATCATTACTAAATGTATCGTGGTAAATTTATAAAATTTCTCTAAAACGTCATGAATTGGTCATCTATTGATATTTTCAACGTTAAGCAATAAATGCAGAACCATATTAGTATTTCGATAACATGAGTAAAATTAAACAGAAAGTTCGATCCGCTAAATTTAGATATTCTTATTGTACGTACACATGTGCATGATACCAAAATAGAGGATCGTACCTATATCCGACGCGTATGATTCCATCTTCTGTTCCATTTATGGCTGACATGCATATTCAGTTTCAGTTTTAACATATCACTAATCAACTTGTCCTTGCAGCGGGAATATATAGCTGAGGAATTTCCAATTCATTTTATGCAAGTACCAATTATCCCCCTCTTTTCAATGCGATGATCGGATCACGCTCGTAACGTGTCCGAAACAAATTATATTAAGTACGTTAATAGTTCTGTCTCCCGTTTGCCGTTATACTAATATGAAATTACACAGGTATTCCTTTTGCCGGGAGAACACACGGAAATTCGACGAGCCTACCAATGCATTCACGACGATATAGAATAATGTTAAAAACGAGTGGTAAACGGAAAACAGTATGTAGCGGCCAATCTGTGTCTGTTAGTTTGATAAAGTTTTATAAGAAATCAGAAAAGGAGATTAGGATTTCGCTTGCAGCGATCGGTGATAGCTTTCAGTGAACTCTAAGTAGTGTAGGGACATCACTGGCCAGACGCCGCGTGATATATGATGTATAATGGCTATAAAAAGTATTTTAAACAGCATTATATTTATTATAGCACCTACGTATTAATTAATTGAATCAAAATATACCATATTTCGTATTATTCAGTAATATTTTCATATGATTACCAAAATTTGATACTGTGAATGTGAAATGTAGGTGTAGCGGCACATGAGCGAATCGAGAGTGACTCATGTTGTTGTTTTGCCTCGGCATATCAACGCCGTTTCGATGTACGAGATTTAAAAGTAAACTAATTCCGGACAAAATAATATCGCCGCTACGTGTAATCGTCAACCGGAATCGAATTCAAACTTTCCGGTACCCCCCTGACCAGTCTAAATAGATGAACATGCTCTCTAGGAGAATTATTAACCAGTATCATTATAGCGAGTGGCATTGAGCGAGCGATGATTACGACGTAATATACTAACTCTGTATTCTGTACTTAAAGCGATTTTTAATATATCTGACTATCACAAGTATTCACTCATCTTGTCATTAAATAAATCAACACGTTTGATATCCACCACATAGGTTAAACATTCGAAAGGATTCAAAGAACATGCTTTTGGGAAATTTAAAGGTGCAAAAATATATAATATACCCAATGTAAATATTCAATAGATAAAAGTTACTAGAATATATAGAATTTTCTTTTTAAATTGTGATATAACTGATGTATAGCTTCTGTATGAACATATGATTTATGATCCATAAAATGCAGTAGGAGTACAAAATTACGCATCTGCGTACAGTGATGTAAGTAGCCTTAAAGTTATAAATGTAGGTATGTAGGTGTTTTCAGGTTCAATGAACTTCAGAGGTTGACGGAAGTTCGTTGGATGGTTTAGAGTGGTTTTGAAGGTTTTAAAGGTTTTACATGAACCTTCAAGGACCTTTCAGTCATCAATCTCTCTTTCCAGATTTTTAAACTTCCATTTCATTCATTATTCTTTTTCCCTTCCTGTTTTTATTAATGACGTTTATCTTCTTTTAGTACTAGAAGATCTTTCATTTTTTAAATTACAGAATGCACGCAAGTGCTTTTAGCAAAAATGTTGACTCTTATCATACACTTATTTATTTTCATTGCATTACTCCAATTACAATTATATTTGTTTATATAGTTTATTATAGGTTGTTAGCTTTAGTGCTAAATATAAAATGTTAAATGTTACGTCTCAAGTTATCTGGAGTAGGAAACATGTCTAGAAAAATTACTTTATTATCGTATTGGAGCTGCTAGGAGTTGTTTCCAAATGACGATATTGTTTATACGACTGGTTGCACTGTCACACTGAAATGCAATTGCGGGAAATCAATAGAGTCACAGTTTGAATTCAACTTCCGGTGTTAACATACGCTATCGAAACACAAAACTTACGTGCAGGAATGCAGCATCGCACGGTTCTAACTGACAATTCTGGGATCTGTATAAAACGAAGAAAAAAATGTGCATAATCAATATTGCACACAATAGAAAATTCAGAACACAGTTTAACCGATAATATTTTGTATTACTTCGTATAATGTTGTAAAGAACGAACGTAAACGAAACCTTAGCCTTATAACGTATAATGAGATTTGAAGAATAAAATTGTCTTTGAAGGATTATAAACTAGACGTTATTCTGTCTGATATAACTATATGATATAACTAATACTTTCATATTTAATTTCCTTCTTTTGTAACTTTGCATATAATTTTATTTACACGAGAAATTCATATGAAATACTTCTCAAATATATCTTTATCAAACAATAAATGTTTATTTATTTTTTCTCATCCACACGTTTGTTTATATATTTGGTTTATCGGCTTGCATTTCTGATGTAAACTTTCAATAAAAGATTTCCAAAACCAGTCTTATAAAAATCTTCCAGAGGATCGTTCAATTTTTGTCTATTTCCATTTTCGTTTACATTTCTAATGTGAAATTTCATTCATCCACAAAAGATATCGAACTATTTCTAAAAATTTTCTATCTTTTAGTCATCTACAAAGGCTTTAAATTTAACAACCTAACAAAACGTTAAACGACTCTTGTATTTTATTTACTTACACCTACGTAGTTTCTTTATTCAAATTCTTGATTTATTTCCTGCATGTTTTGCATGTTAGTCTACATGTCCAACAAAAACTTTTAATCGCGTCTGAACAATTTCAAACTATGATTAATATAAAGCTTCCAAGTAATTATATTTTGCCCAATTTCATCTTCTTTGTTTCCTTGTTTGCATTTCTGATTTATTCTTACATTTCTTGAACAGTGATCTACATCCCCAAGGAAAGCTTTTAATCGTCTATGAACGATTTCAAAATATATAAAATATATAAAATATCGATTTCAAAATATATAAAATTCACGAAATCTCGTTGGATTCTGCAGGTGATTTGAATTCCACGGTAGAGTTAATCGGAGGGGTGTTATTAACGTTAGCTTGATCGAAGTTTGGAGCGTCCAAGGCTGAGCTTATGCCAACTATCTCGTATGAATATAGATGTATTCATAAGATGACTTCCGCTCGAGAAAACTTATCGATGTTGAGAACCAAAAAATCGCGTTTGCTATGGTTTTAAGCCACATTTCGACCACGATGGTCCTTCGACGCGGCTCGAAGTTTCAAGCAGACCCTTTAATATATTACAGAGAAACAGAAACAGCTTGCTTTAATGGATGGTATCCAGGTGTTTCAAGACGAGATCTTAGTTAATTTTGAACGAAGTTTAAGTTAAGCTAGGCTCGAGCTTCGGATTGTTCCGATGTTAGTTCATATTTGACAGTGAGTTGTTGACGTTGAGTTTGTAACCGTTAGTCAGTATGAATATTAGGCCGAAGGAATTCGCCTATTGACCTGGATAGCTCAATTGATTAAGCAGCGTGGCGAATAAAGGTATTCCTTGTTTAGACATGAAATTATCCAAATTGTACAGTTTACGTAACTAATTATAAAAATCATCTAATTGTGAATATTCAGTACAAATACACGTTCTTTTCGGATAAAATGATATAATCATTTAAATATAAAGTTATAATCTTAATAATACAAATTAAAATTAACAACTGTCATGTCGTGTGTGCTAAAGAAAGCTAAAGAACGGTTTCAACCACAAAAGATCATTTAAATTACGTTAAGCCGCATTACGAGAACAGCTTCTGTTAATCCCCGCTTTGAATCTACTTTCAACCCCTTCTATAATTTTATGATGGCTATTAACTTCTTGAAAAGTCGAAATCCAACTACTAGAATCGTTTCTTGGAACACGATATTATACACGTATGTACAGTACATAATACTAGAAAAGTAATACAAGTATACTTATTCTAATAAAAGTTCACATTAATTTTGATAAAGCAACGTAAAAGCCACGTACTCTTGATAATCGCAAAGAAGAGAGAATGACCTGGAACCCCTAATTTGGTAAAATTTGGTAATTCTCATGTTAAAACTATTTTACCCGATTTTCTTTTTTTTTTTTTCATAATATTTGTCATGCTCAAAGGACTTATGATTCAATTGGTTACCCTTATATTATTCCTGAACAACGAATCAATAGCAGTTCCCTTCTGCATGACGCGAGTTATGCCTTCGACCGCGTACACATAGGTGCGTAGTGTGCATAAATTTGCATACGTTACGTTTGCACTGTATGCGTAACGCGCACCGCTTGCGAAATTGACGTGGAATGTTGGCCGATACTTATTTGCTGTACTTAAGAGTTTACTTATTCATGACGGCTAGATGCGATCTGATCCTCTGTCTATTACGGCAGAGAAAGTTTTTTCGCAATCCGCTTTTGTACTTTCACGCATAAAGAGAGAAAGTAAAAGAGATAAAGAGAGCATCTGACAAATCTTGAATAATGAAAAATTGCGGATAAAGCTTTTTAGACCGGTAACATCATCGTGTTGTGCTTTTTCCTCTCTTTGTGCATTGCTTTTGCAGCCCAGATGAAAAAGGGAATTGTCCCAAAGCAGAGAGAAATTGTCTTTTCACGCTTGGGTATTTGTAAATGCGAAAAAAATGAATTTAAAATGACTCGAATTTCAGACTATATGGAAACGTGTTTCTGTTGCTTACGCAAACAAATTAGGTCGATCCATTGGAGTAATTCGCGAAGAACATTAAAAATATTTGAGATTTCAAGGAATTTTATTTCTTCATCCAGTTATTCTTCGGTTGGATTACGTAACTGTTATTGGAGAAACATTCCTGAATGAAATTTAGTTAGATAATTGCAATAGATGATTTTAATTAATGGAATGTCTTTAATTAATGTCTTAATTAATTCTATTAGATCATTCTATTTTTTTTTTTTTTTTCATGTGAGTTTCAAATGATAAACTGTACATTACAGACTTCTCGTATACAAACAGTTCTTATAGTTTTACATTAAATAATACAATTAATCAGTTTGTAATTTTTCAAACACTTTATTACCACATTACACGTTACACGTTTTATTACCAAACTTGTTCCATCTATGCAAGAAAATTTATTACGATTTAAATTTATTACAGTAACATGTAATTTAAAATGTTGTAATAATAAATTGTAAAATAACTTATAAAATTTCGGTACTAATAGTTTAGATGTTCAAGAAATTTTAGAATAAATACGATATTTAAACTGAAACATTTAGAAATGTATCTATCTTTTTATTCACTTTCTATTTCAAACGTCCTTGGTCAGTCTATGATATAGGATCAAAAGCAATTCTCGTACCTCCATGTATCTCAACATCCACATCTTAGAGTGTATCACACTTAATCGAACTTTCAAACCGACTTAATCTTCGAGCCCCGTTTCATATTGTACCCTAGCAAAAGATGGAGGTATATATATGTATAATCGAAATATATTTTTATCGTCTCGGCAGAATTCATTCCTTTCGCCCGTACCACAATATCGTTTTCGAATATATCCATTAAAAGCGAGCAAACCACGTGTTCCAATAAAATCATTCCTTCGGCCAACAAACGACAGTTAGAATTTTTGCTTGTCCGCGGAGGACTTCGGGCGTTCATTCGAAGAAGTCATCGATCAGTCGGATATCTGTTCACCCATAAATTTTACTTTCTCGTTGGCCGACTAATTGCTCACGAGGGTTCGATTTCAGCAGCAAAAAACCTTTATCGTGATAAGACGAAAGGAAAATCGTATAATTGGAGTGATACCTGTACGATACTGATATTAACCTTGAGGAATTTGTGAAACGCGTGTTACGAAAGTATTATTATATTATATATTATATGTTACTATATATGTTACTATATATATAATATATATTATTATTATTATTATTATTATTATAAAAGTATTACGTTGGAAAGTATCGACCGTTCCAAATCCTTTTATAATATTTTGGGCTAGAGTCGATAAAAATCAAAATTTGAAAAATGACTGCAGCACAAATGGAATTTAATAAAAGGAAGGATATCAATTTTGTGAAATTCAATAATAAGAATTGATAATTTGCAAAAGCAAAATTGTTATACTTTGTGAGAAACGGAAAACTGTCGTTTAATACTGATTAATTATAATTAGTAGATTTTTCGGTCTAAATGATTAACAATGTTAGGAGAAAGACATTTAGATGTTAGAATACACACAAATACATACAAATTTGATTTTTGTATATATCACGAGTAAAATGATTAGTATTTTGTTGGTCTGTACATTCGACGTGTACCATGCAGTCTTCACATTCGTCGTTTTTGGAATATTGAAACCTTAGCGGCCTGTCTCTGGATTATTTTATTTTCGAGAAACAGCTTCAAAGCCTTTTTTGCTTTGGAGTTTTAAACGTTTCTTTACGTGAAAGGGTAGAGAATGGTTGAATGAACATCTCCAAATTTAATTTCAATTGATTGAACTTACAGATAAAAAAGATGTATACGATGGCTGATTGGTTAGTATCTGATGACAGTTAGATGGTCGGTACTGGGTGACAAACACGTGGGAACATTTTAGATTATAATGCAGATACATAATATATAAAGGAAATTGCGAAACTACAACTAGTAAATAGACCTAATAGACTAGATATAGTATACATAATAGAAAAAAATCTGAAAATTTACTTACCCGAGAAACGAAATATGTAATTTTTAACACTCGAAGTACCAACGCATATGTTATAGTGTTGGAACAGCGAAAATAATGGGATAAACAGTATGACTCCGAAATATGTTGCACAGAATTGTTATATTCATAATAGTGGAACTAATATCTGATGGAAAAATTACAAATAATTTTTTAGTTATCGTATGCTGGTCGATACTGAACTAACTCTCCTCTATATATATTCTATAAAACATATTAGAATTTAATTAGTAGTAATGAAGTTTTAAAATGTTTCATATAACAAATATAATATATCTATAAAGAATCTTCTCTTGCGCTATTCAGTTCTTCGTCTCTGTCTAGCGTATGATTTCATTTGAATTCCGTTGTTTCCGATACTTAATTTCAGAAGCTTCACAAAGCTCGATCGATGCAGTTCTTGGAAACTCATCCTGTTCGTTGATTTGAACGATTATTTCGATCAGCCACAACGATCGATGCCTTCCTAATTGGCGACTCGATGAGAGCAATCCGTATAGTTGCGGTGCTTAAGCCGTTTAACGTATTTTTTGAATGTAACTACGGTGTAATCGTTTGCTATGTAAATGAGATCAATTTTGTTTTAATCTGGAAGATGATTGATTAAATACGAGATTGCGTTTAAATTAACGCTGGATTAATTCCTGATAAAATAGCGCGTTATATAATGTTCCTTAGATCGATGAAAAAAATTGGATTTTCCAGCAGATTTAGAACAAAAGCTTCTCTTTTATGTAATTTTATTATCATTCTTCGTTCCTTATTTTTTTTTCCAATGTATAATGTTTACATCAATAATAAAAGCGCAAGTGGAAATAAAGCACAACACGCGACAATGGGTATAAAATATACAATTTTTGTTAAACTCAGTATCATTTTGATTTCTCCGTTCAGAATGTAGACTGATATTAATTTCGATCATGTTATTTTCATTCATATAAACCATGACACAGTGTTTATGAAAAGTCTGCGTTGGATATTTATGGAGAATCTAACGCGTGTCAGAGTTCATTTTACACAATACGTGATTTTTCCTACCGTATATAACCGAATATTTTTTGTTTCACGTTGGTAGTCAGGTGCGCATAAAACCGTAAACTGTGTGTTTTAATGGACATCCTCTAAAATGTAAATGGATAAACCAGAACGAAAATCCCCTTAAAAATTGATCACGAATTACGATCAAAATAGTGAAACTCCTGTATTATACGCAATTTCTGGCGTTCCTCGTTGAACAGATCAGTATAACGATTTGTAATATTTCCAAAAATTTTGAAGCACGAGATTAAACCGTTTTACACGTATATTCCATATTCTATAATATAATTTTTTTTTTGTAGAGATCAATTCTTATACATATGATCTTGATGATTTAATGATAAAAAATATTCAAATAGCATATAGTAGTATATTGACAGAAGTTGCAAGTTATAGATTACAGACTTCTCTTTCGTAGCTTTATAACTTTTTGTCAAATAAAGTAACTAAATGTATCATGATTTTTTACATTTATTTGAAAAATTTTATTTGTGTTGTTATCAAACTCTTTACTATTATGTAAGTTTATTCATATTGATAATCTGTAACTTGTAAAATTTTACTGATACCTAATATTAGTTCAATTATGCAAGAGGGTCCAGGTATCCTTAAAGAAATTCAACTAATTCATAACCCTGGTATTTGACCGTGGACAAGATCGTTGCCGACGAGAACAAAATGACCGCCTCTGGTCGAGAACTTAATTAATCCGTGGTCAGCCATCTATTTGGCCGGAATTCAACGCATTCCCCCTATCCCTTGATGTACAGTGTTCATGTCGGCGTTTCGAATTTGCCACATGTCTCGACCGCCGCCGATATCCTCAACGATCGGATCAATTTCACGATATAGAACGTATTTCCCCAGCGTATCGAATACATTGTTACCAACCGGAACTTGCTCCCCTCTTCTCAGTCTCATCATCATTCTACGTTAATATTTCCGCTCCAATTCGATGTTGTTTGGACACTCTGATTTTTCGTTCTAGTTTTTCACTGGAATCCAGTCTAGTCGATTGCTAAAGCGTCAACAATAGATAATTTTTGGTGGCTCTATGATGCGGTCACGACATCCCTGCTTTTTTTGAGTTTTAAACTTTTACATGCATTTTTACCATACTCGTTTCAGTTTCGCACATAGCCGGGAAAGCTTCTGATTTTCTAGGATTAATGAAGAATTCGAAGTTTCCTCTTGCATCGATAGCATCGATAGATATTAGTGGTTTGGACATATTAGTGATGTATCCAATTAAGTGAATTCAATTAGCAAAAATTCAGTTAATCGAAAATTGACTAAAATTTCGTTTCCATAAATGTAGTTCTACTGCGTCTTAAAAGTAGCGAATATCGAAATACTCGTGTGAAGATTCGCAACATTGGTGATATCGATCTGGTATAAGCTCAACACTAGACGCATTAAACACCGCTAATGGACGGCGATTTCGTTGATGAAATTTCGAATTAGCGCGCCATTAAGTCGAGCGTTATAGCGCGAAAAGGAAATCCGGGCGTGTTCTACATGGATGGTTAGTGGAAGAGGACGAAACAATTCATATACAAGGATGAAGATTCGTCAAATAGAAATCTATTAATGCCTAGCTGAATGCGTATACCAAATATTCGAGTCACGAGTAACTCGCAGTTTATATGTGCGACTTCGGTACATGTGATTCGTGTGGGAATATATTTATCACACCCTACCCGCTGACAAATTGAAATGGGAGACAATGGGGGTCAATACGAAATGAAATTCAACTTGTTTCCATCCACGGACAGATATTTCGTGACGAGACGTGCATAACACACTGTGGTTTTACGTAAGAGGAAAATTAGAAATATATAGTTGTAATTAATATCTGAAATAGATATTAGACATAGTTGATCGAATTAGTTAAAATTTCGGCTGTTTTAATTGTTAGAAATTTGTAAAATAGTTGGATGGTCATTTACAGTTAAAAGTTTTAATTGAGAGTAACGAAGAGATAGACTATAAGAATTCTATCAGGTGGATCATTTCTATTTGGATTTTGAAACTAATACCATTCTTCTTCCTCGTTCCTCTCCTTCACTTTCTACTACCTACTTTCTATCTTGTTTCTTACTTATCTTCTTTGACTTTCATCTATCCTCCTAGGTTTTCCATTTTTTCTTGCGAATTTATTTATATGTACCACTATATCTCTCAGGAAGATTTATATATTTGATCCTAATTAATTAGTAAATTCTACAATAAGAAATGCTATAATAATACTTAATAATAATAATACTTCTTTCCATAGCTACTGTATATTACATATCATACCTAACCAAGTTCCTCAACGTTTCAATCAAATTATCAAACTGCATTACTTTTAAATCAGATCTACGGAATCCTGTTGCATGAGCGAGATTTCACCATGCATTTCGATTGCACATGATCTAGCCAAGGGCAGGCCACAACTTGCACCAAGGTCTGGATTGAAATGAATATCGAAGGTTACAGCCAGCTGGGGGTGAATTAACCGAAGGATGTTTGAATAATGTATCACGAGTGTTCTAGTAACCGACGTCGAAAAAGCGAAGAGATGAATTTACTATTTGCCTTTTAGGGTCTTTCGCGATTCGTACGGTAAAGGTTGTTTGCCCGGAGATTCAATTTGACCAAACAGTGTTTTAAACGCGTGTCGGAAGTGAGGAAAATTGAATGGTAAATAATCAAGTGTTAACTTCTTGCGGCAGGGCCGACGTAATTTCCTTTCGGATCGACAGCGGAAATAACGTGTAACTAAAAATTAAACGGATCCATGATACGGTAGTACACGCTTCTGCCAGGGAATTCGAGACTCCTTTTCCCTCTATGGGATTTTAACGACGTTGCGTAATGAAATTTTCGTCACGCGGGAATGCGACTCATGTCCAACGCCGTTTAAAAGAGTCGCCCTTAATTAGATTTGCTGCGACAAGCGAAATGATAGGGGCTGAAAAGTAGGGAAATCGGATTTTTAGATTATAAAGGCTGGATTAATCGGAGCTTTGGATTACGGTAAAAGCGATGTCGAA
Source organism: Bombus fervidus (assembly GCF_041682495.2). Lineage (NCBI taxonomy): Eukaryota > Metazoa > Arthropoda > Insecta > Hymenoptera > Apidae > Bombus > Bombus fervidus. The sequence continues at coordinate 1,891,125 of NC_091527.1, forward strand.
ATGTGATAATGACTCTGCGATATTGGTTTTTTTTTTTTTTTAAAAACATGCACTTTCATCGTGAGGCTTTTATCGTAAATTTAACACCACTTTCAAAAAGGTGAAAAAAATACAGGAAAAAGGGAGATAAAAAACAGAGAGAGAGAGAGAGAGAGAGAGAGAGAGAGAAAGAGAATAACTATGGACTCATAGGTATAAGCCATTTTTTGGTATACGAAAAGTCTGTATTGATGGGGTTGATGCACTCTGATGGAATTCGACGATATGTCACGTACAGTTTCATAGTTACTTGCGTACAGTGGTTCACAAAAGTATTTGAATGCAAACCATAGAAAGCCATGCATATGTATATATTATGCGTTATATAAAAAATATTGAAACTTCATTCGCACTATAATGAGGAACGATTTTCATGGCTATATCGGTAATATTCGCAACTAACCTGAAAATGTATAGAAATTACAAAATATTTATTGAAAACATATATATAGTAAAAAATTAGTGCATACATAGACAATGTTAAACATATAACAAATGTTAAAGATGTTTGAATAGCGAGGCCTATTAATATAACAAATAGTTAACTGTTTAAATGCTTTTATGATCTAAGTAAAATATACACTTACTCTGTCTTTTAGGTTCTATGCAAATTTCCAGATTTGTTTCAAATTTTACCAATACAATCACGATTTAATCAGCTTCATTGCAGTACCAATGAAATTTTTAAATGTTTCATATAACACATATAATATATTCAAATGTTTCTACGCATGTACAAATACTTTTGTGAGCTACTGTACACCATGACAATGTTTGTCCACTAGACTCTCTATTCAGATTGTGGCTTGTTGAATCTCTGAATGGCATTGTAGATAGCACCGACGCTGATACGCCTACGTCACAAGCGTCGTGGCGCCACGGAACACCTACGATACACACAGCGATTTCGTCTGCGCACGGTCTATGAATATTAACACGGCTCACGAATAATCGTCGTCAGGCTAGCTGAAAATTGCCGCTACAATCATCGACCTTGATGAGGGGACGATTGGTCATTGTAAACTCGTACGCACCGCAATCTGCGGGTCACTCGTTCATTCACGCTATTTAAAAATTTATACAACAGCGGTTGTGATCACGACGAACGAGCAATGCTGCGGTTAAATTCTGCCTTGCAATTTTATACCCGAATGAATAAATCTAAACCTGAATTTTGCACACGTATTCGTGTTGAAAGTTATCATTTATTGTTTGGGACTCATACATTTTTAAAGTTAAAAAGATTATTCTATTAGCTTCCTGGAATTTATTTATTGCGAAATTTTCACGTAGAATTTGTGGTGTGTTATTTAGTATATTTAGTCTCTTATTTAGTACGGAAATATTTTTTGTATTTTGTTTAGTAAAAATAAATTCTCTTAGAGTTTAGAAAAATTCGATCCTGAAAGGACGAGGTATACCATAATAACTGAGAAAAATCGTAAAGCAAATGATTAAATCTTGTTTTCGATGAACTATCGATATTTGAGCCCTTGAAAATACCTTAAAAGAACAAACAACGTCGTGATCACCTCATTGATCGTCTCATCAGTTGCTCGGAAATCAGTTACCGGAAACAAAAGGAAGATGAACGTCGCTTGTCCGCCTCCGTGAGAACTTTTAATTACTCCGCTTGTTGCGCGGCGAACTTTCATGCATCGTCACTTCAGATACCGCCTTATCGCGACATCGTAATCGATTTCTAATTTAATATACCGTCACACAAACGTAGGATTGCAATTTCTTCCCACTCGATCATTGAAATAAAAGTAGAATAAGAAAAAGAAAGAAAGACAAAGAAAGACGTTAACTTTTTACGCAAAGCGTGTCTATAATTGCACACAAGGTGTTTTTTTCTGCATGACAATCTTTTTATTCGAATCCTCATGGGCATAATCACGAATGTGTGCCATGTTACCATGCACCTGCAGATCGATGGGAATCACCCGTATTGATATCACCTTGATGGCCACCAAGGTCCTTTCAACGATCGTTGAACCTTCTCGACATGCAAAACGTCGATTTTCTACGTCGCCAGTTTACCATTAACTTTCCAGCTTTCTTCTAGCCGATTGCTCCTCAGATAATAGTGATCATCAAGTTTGTTTTATTTCTTTTATTTCTGAGACACGACACGATATCGTATCTATAATACTATTATTTTATTTACTTTCCTTTTCGGTTTACATTCATGGTCTACTTTTCAACCATCAAGCTTAATATCTCTTAACATTTAGTCTTACAACCTATACCTAAACTTGACCTTAGAATATACCTTTTATGTTCCTTATTCTCTCTGCTTTTATTACTCATATTCTCGCAGCGTCCGAACTTATAACAAAACACACATCTAAACAGAAACATAAAACGTGAAACTTTAACAATTCTATCTATAATGCTTGGCTACATGTTTGGCTCGTGCAGTTTCATGATGATATTGATTATATCATACTATTCCTGTACAGTGATATCTTTACTTCTTTTATTTTTGTCCTTTTCAGAGGAAAAGGAGGAATGTTTTAAATATAGATGTTAATCCTCATTTGAATGCGAGAGGTACGAGAAAGGACTGATCCAGGCAAGGAGGTCAGAGCGGAATTTCCTCGCCCGCTCTTTCGCAGCAGTTTTTTAAATTTGAATAATCCGTTCAAGTTTATGCACTAACGTGTTACCCTGAATCGCTATACGTGACACGTGTATTCGTATCGATCTGTAGGAAACTCATAGTTTCGCTGCTTTTTATTTACATTATGCTATCATATGAAGCCAAGTGGCTGAAATGATTAATTCCACTTTTTACAGGCTAAAGTGGTTAATCTTATTTTTCGAAATTTTCGAAATGTTAATATCAAAACACTGAATCGATATCTTATATAATTTTATCAATTATCTCTACCTTTTGTGAAGTTAATTGATCTGACAAATAAGCGTCCCGTACATTTTACTGCTCATCTACCAAATAATAGTAAATTTGTTCGTGATAGCTATTCTGTTCGTGAATGAAAAATTCAATTTCATCGAGTTAGTGAATACAGATCCATTCAGTTCTTTTTATCATATCGTCACGGAATAGAAGAGACTTGGACACGACCCGATGGATCGCCATTCAAGAAGCTCGAGACGAACTTGAGCGCCCGTGTGGAGACAGAATGACGCCTGGCGTCTGCGTCGGCGTCCTTGAACCCTCGATACCCGCGGATGTGTTTCCTTCGTCGGTGTTTTCTAGATTTCCCAGAAGGCCGCGGTCACTATCGCCCGGTTTGCTTCGATTATTATCGATCTTGTCGTGAAGAGGTGTACAGAAATGTCTGTTGAACGAACCGGGCATTAATTATTCGCTCGTGCTAATCTCGAGGACGCGTGTTTAATGCGATTACCGGGCCGTCGTTTGTTGCGCTCCATTGTAGAGAAAGATTTGTACGATTAACGCAGCTACTATGATACTTCCTGATGATAGCTGCCTCTTTTCTGACTCCTCCATTTTTTTTGTTCGTCGTGTACTATACGTACAAGATTGAACATTTTTTGGACGATGATTATTTAAATCATCTATGAAGACTACAGGAAAAGAATAGGATAAGTGAGACTTTTACTACTTTTTTTTTACGGACAAGTTAATTTTCTCAACTCACTATTTGAAATGTTGCTTCAAATTTTCATGCTAAATAAGATTTTTGCAAATTTCTTTGAAATTTCATCTCATACATAATACGAATATCTTAAAACGAAGTAAAAGGTTGTAATAATAGAAAAATATAATAATAAATAAATTTCTTTATATTATTCGTGGAATCAATTTATACGTCTCGACTTATCAACAAATGTGTGAAATCGTGTAACAGATAAAACGTACTGAATTTTACATCAAAATACTAGCAGGAATGGAAAAAGTATATCATGCTTGACTACCGCGTTATTTCTGAACTTTTTAAATTTTCCTTGAATTTCTGAGTGCCACTGCGAATTACCGGTTATCTCCTCGGGGCGTTGTATGGAGAAACTTGTAAATTTCAATCTCTTCAGGGGGAGAAGGTTTAGGGTTTATAGATTTTCCTTAAAAAGTGATCACGATCTTCGAAGCTTGCTGCATTTTCAGGAACTTTTCAAAATTTTCATTTTGATGTAATCTACAATTTTTAATGAAACGCGAATAAAATATTCTACGAAACTAATTTTAATTTAAAGTATTTCTTTGATAGTAATTCACAGTTAAATCAACAATAACCATAGTTCAATTGGTAATTTATCATTATTTTGTGATTTAGAAATTGTTATGTGTTCTGGAGAACTAGAAATAGAATTCTGGCCTATGTAGAGATTTTAAATTGCCCTTTAGACCCTCTTTCTGCATCCCTCGTCCACCATGTTTGGACAAAAATGAAAGTTTTTATTGAAAGAAATATTGGGAGAAGGGCGTGTCTGCGATGGCTAGGACAGATAACTCGGTGATCTCACTGAATTGACTGACTCGATATTTTTGGAGCAGCTATAAAAGGGGCGAACTTTTACAGCTCGATACAGTCTACAGACCGAATGTATGATAAACCAAGGGAAAAGGTAATCACGTTCAATTCACGCTCCTGAACAATCATCATACGAGCCGTTAAAATTAAATATACTGATATATTTCATAAATTGAAAAGTACAAAACAGCGATAATTACGAATATTATTCCTTTAAATTCAAGTTGAAATTTCTGATTATTTATGTTATAGTTTCACACAACAAACAAAATTAAGAAACTAAGTTATCTATTTCATTTTTAAATTAACATAACGATGTCAATGCAAAATGAGTATCACCTGTATAAAATATATCCATTTGTAAAAAGAATATCTAATTTGCTCGAAGAGTTGACCAACTCGTGCCACACCTGAAGCTTCTAAGCGTGCAGCATCTCGACGAGGAAGAGAAATCGTATATGCAGTAGCGCAGAAACGCCAGCAAAGAATCTTGCAAACTCCCGAAGAACTTTTGCTCGAACTGCCGTGGATCAATACCTCACAGCTTGAGGAACGTACTTCTCGAACTTGTAGCCACTTTACGTGTTTGATGCTAGAGTAACCCGCACCTCTCCGCTTGGTTAACATGATGATCAAACCTTTGAATGTGTCAATCTTGCATCTTCGTGTACTTCTCACGTACTTCCAGAAAAAAAATAGCGAACAATTAGAAAAAGCTCCAGATTTGAACTAAACCAAAGGGAATGGTTGGTTCATTATTACACGAAACGATAAATCACGTTGTCTCGTTCAGATCCAACAAGTTTCTTTAGTTCTGAAAATTGGAAACTTCTTGATTGGTTACATTATTTATTCAAAAATATACGAGTGTTATTTACTTTATTTACTTGAAATACACTTTCAAATTTCAAGCGAAGTTGAGGTTCTTCTGAATTCTGATTACATTATTATAGGGGGATGTTAGGATCATCAAGCGATGTTTAGAAGTCTAGGTCTGTTAAAGTTCGTTAAGGAAGCTGTATCCAATAAGAATGAGGACGTAGAAAAAAATTATCGATACCTATGTGTACACTTGTAAACTGGCAAACACAATATTATGTACAGAGCAAGTCAGTAAAAAGTACCATCTGGAATAACTCGTTATCTATTGATTTTATCAGAAAATGTTTGGAGTGAAATTTGTTGTATTTAAGGAGCCTGATCAGATAAAAATATTTTAATTTTTTAATACCTTACATTTTTTTAAGTACTAAGGTGAATTGTGAGATTTGTAAATGGCACCGCATATGTTTTATAATATTACCCAATTTTATAATATACCCAATAACATTCAGTGCAATATTATTTATACTGAAGAACAATTATTTTAGCAGATATTTTATTTTAAGTTTGCCAAATTTAATGGTCGAAAGATAAGAAAATACGCAAAGAGGTATTGTCTCTGTCTTTCCTGTTATACGTTAAATTTAATAAATTAAGTTAAAAGCTAAACTAACAGTTTTTTGGTGTAAATAAGTTCATACTTTTTTGCAGAGAATATCCAGCTAGATTGATTAATATTATAAAAAACGTATGGCACTGTTTAAAAAATTAAAGGTTTTCTTAATATTTTATAAAATATGATATTAAAAAATCAAAATGTCCTCATCTGTCCAAGCCATTTAAATATAATAGATTTCACCTCAAACATTTTTTCGATAAACTCGATAAATAATGACTTTTTCAGGTGGTAGTTTTTTCTTGCTCACCTTACATATATCTACTGAATCACTTGATGTTAAACGTTTCATGGGCGGAGTTTGACTTCCAGCTTTGAAATGGTTTTCGAGTTGGATCGCGATCGAACAGACAATTTTTCAACGCTTTGAACAGACCAGGAAGTCGACAGTTACGTTGCATGGTTGGCAGGTTGCCCACAGCACTTGACCTTGCACTTGCACCCGGGATCGTGCAAATTCTGCAACATTCTCGGGGTCACGGACGATTCTCATTTTAAACGGAGTTCGACGTTTATGCCGTTGGTTCACATTCGACACGTGCAGCTATTTCGCGCCTCTCACGGAATTGCACGCGTGCACGCGATACAGCCGCAGACTTAAATGGATGCTATTCCGAAGCGGTATGTCGAAAAACAAATGGTACGGATAGCTACATGTAACTATGGTGACTTTTTTTCTGATATTTTGCCGCTGATTGCTCGAGTTGAAACATATTAACAATTCATTACATAAATTACATAAATTACTTAAGGAAAAGTGTTTTAATATAATAAAAATTGATAAAGAGAAACCGAGATACAGATATCGATTAATTAATAATATCTTTAATTAAGAATGTGTATTTGTTATTAGATGTAAGGAAGAATTATGCATGTTTTTCAATAAAACATAAATAAAATGATTTCAATTGTCCGAATATTCTGTAGTGGTCTAAGATATTTTTATTCTCTTTATTTTTCTTTCCTTTATTTGTCAAATTCTCGATTCTAGTTTTCGAAGTTTCCCAGCCACTGTTACGTGACTGCTTTTTAAAATCGAAATCTTCCTTGAAATATCTTTGATATCCGCTTTCACGTACAGTATTTACATGTTACGGTATAGTTATCGCCGAATTTAAGCTTGAACGAACCGTAGTATCGAATATACACTTCCTTCGCCATTATACTCGTTATCATTTTCTAATATCAGAAATAAAATGTTAAAGAATCGAATGTCAGAGTTAAAAAGATTTCAAAGAATGCTAAACTACTTCGATTTAAAATGCTATCGTAGGCTGTAGAACTAAAATCTCAGAATACTCTGTTGTATTTAATATCTTTGACCAATCGAGTCAGAATAATCGATATATTCCATTTTATATCAAACAACCCGTTGCGTAAGGTACTTCAGAGACAAAATCTTCGAAAGCGTAATATCACGTCGCTGAAATTTCTATGAAATTCCTGCCAGATCGTAAAAATCCTTGCTCTGATTTATTAAATTTTAACACCAACCTTCAACCACTCTCATTTTCCAATTTTCTTCCGCAATTTCCTAACTGAACACCGGCCATTTCTCATGATTTCAGTGACAGCGAACGAACGTATCACGCGAAACGAAAATCTACAACCTCCAATAACCAAGAGAATACACTTTTGAAACAATTTGCATCAATTTCATAATCGAAACTTCGAACAACGACAAGGTCGTCTTCAGATAAAATCTCTTCCCATATATACCTCTACGCGCTCACATCGTTTCTCATTTTCAAGTTATCCCTCTAGTCTTGCTTCCATCAAAAAGATGTAAAGAACAGTCCTTCATGTATATCGGTCTAGTGTATGTCACGTTGATAGCAAGTGCTATCTCAGCCGTGCAGGGCAAATATCGGTTCTTTCAGGCGAGAAATTTCACTAACGTTGAAGCCATCGTTTCCTGCACGAGCTTGACGGCGAAGCGTTTGTTCAATCCCGAGAGACGAATCGATGTGCTGTACGTCGCGCCTGCCACCTATCTCGAGGACGCGATCTCGAAAGTCTGCGTGGAAAACGCGCCAACTCTGGTCGTCGATCGTGTTGCGTTAGTAAAAAATGAACGCATACAAGGTTATATCGTGATCGAACACGGTAAATTTATTAATTCGCGCAGAATATTTCTGTATGGAAAAAAGAATCTACGCACGCTACAATATCTGTTCGTTACGAGGAGCGTGAAGGAAGAGGTGTATTTATTCGCGAGAGATTTGTTGAACGCCGGCTATCGGGACGTGGCATTTCTGATGTTCGATGACACGGCCACAGGTACGATTATTCGTGCAAGCGCAACGGGAGACGAGATTACATCGAGATCCGTAGGATCCTGTACGTCGGTCACGAACGATGTGGATCAGATTCCGGCGTTCGCCGCGGATTCCCGTCGATTTTGCCCGCTCGGTGGCTGCATCATGAAATACGCGATCGTCACGGATGCGACAGTGAGCTTCTGGCGTAGAGAGGACACGCTCAAACTGAAACGTGAGCAAACTGTGTTTGCTAGTCTGGACACGCACGCTAGGGACAGTGTTTGGAGAGTTCAATGGAATATGGGTTTTACTTGGGCACGGGGGAGCGTGAGAGATGTAGAAGTAACTATCGCACAGCGTGGATATTTTTGCAGCAGTTGAGAGGAAAATAAATTCTGTTGAGTTTCAGATTTGTCAAGTCATTTGAACTAAAGCTGCTATTTTTAGTTTGTGTTTGAAATGATGCTTGGTGGAATGTTTGCTATAATGAGAGAAATTGTTAGAAATGTTGAGAAATGATATTAAGAAGACAGTTATTTTAGAAAAGGGAATGAAATGTTGGAAATAGTGGTCTCAATGCATTTGAGATTTTGTTAAAAGAATTAACTGTAGAAGGTAAAGAATAATATAAAAATCATCTTAGAAATTGGAAATCATCGTGGGAACCACTTCGCTTTTAATACATGTTTTAAATATACAAACAAAAATTGAAGTAACAATAATATTGCTATTTTATACATTACACGGTAATAATTATTATAATAATTCATATAAACTGCGCAGTAATCTCCGCACTAAAAATATAAACTGCAATCAATAGCCTTGGGAATATTAAAATATTAAAATTCACTTATCGCTGTCTTTCTCTCTCATCGTCAAGGAAGCGTTAATCAATGTAATTAATTCGCCGCGAGAAGAATACCGTCAAGTCACTGCAATAAATATTTAATAGTTCGGTATTTTGTGAAATAATTGACGTATTTCGCTCCGAGTTCCTCGAGCATCGTGATAAATCACTTAAACGAGTATATGCTTCGTTGTTGCTAGCTCGCAACAAAGCTGTTGGTTTCATTGCCAAGGGAGCGACCTTGCAGCGATCGTTTTTCAATCACATACGCTTTCAACATCCATCACACTCGTGTCCAATGAAATGGAAGAATAGAGAACAGAAAATTTATAGGAAAATTTCGAAAATTTGTAGAGAAAAAGGTAGACGTAAAACATCATTAAAACGAAATCTTTTATTTCGCAGTGATACTGATTGACAATTCATGGCTTCGGTAGCCACATTTCGTCAGATTAACGAACCTTTTAATTAAATCTTTATTGATAGGAACGTGTCACATGTTGGAAAGCGATGTAATATCAGATTAGCGTCGTTCAGATTAGCACAATTAATTGTTACCTGAATTACCTGAATATTAATTGAATTTGGGAACTGCTTGATAATATTGGTCTTATAAATGAAGCCAACCTTCTCTGAGTATTCTGTTCAATCATGCTTCTTTTACCTGTTATTAGCTTACAGATATGTTTATGCAAATTCTTTTTCCCTGAACAGTGAAAGAAATATGATCTAAATAGAAATTTATTTCACGCTCTAAATATTATGAGTATTTTGCTTTGAATATTTTAGATATTTTTGTATATCATAAGTATTTTATATACTTTGGCATATTTAAATATTCTATAAATGTCTATTTATCGCTTTCCATTACAATTATAAATAATATATCACTAAATCGCCACAACAGGTAACGAAACACTGCAAGCAGTAGGCGCGCTCCTCATCGAAGACTTCGGGAAATACTACAACCTGACCGTCGACTCCAGCACAGAAATAAACATACCTTGGCCCGATGCCTTCGAAAAGCTTATGAACCGTGACATAGACATGATAGCAGGGCCGAAACCCGAAGATCTACAAATCTTAGACAACGTCGAAGTCATCTGCTGGTATATGTTCCGTGATATGGTGCTCGCCAGTTTGGTTCACATTAGAACCATAGAGAATGACATTTTAAAGCTAGTAATGCCGTTTCATTATTTCGTCTGGATCAGCGTGTTTTTTGTATTCATTGTTTACACTCTTCTATTAATCATGCTGAGAAAATTGTCGAGCATGGGTTTGATCAAAGAACAGGTAAAATTTGCACATATTTGGGCGATCTCATTGTCTCAAAGCATCACGTTGCCAAGAAACCTTGGTTTGCGTCTGGTGCTGCTTTTGTGGATGATCTTCTCCCTTTATTTGAGCATCACTTATAATAGCACGTTTACCAGCTCGCTGGCTCAAGTCGATACTGAGGATCTGCTGCAGAATCTCGAGCAAGTACGTGACTCTGGTCAACCACTCAGCGGACCAGGCGTCGTACACTCCTATTTCAACAATTCCGACGATCAGTTCATCATAGATTTGTATAAAAGGTAATCTTACCGGTCACGGTAAATTTCCAATTCCTCTCTCTATTTCGTTCTAGTCAATTCTCGTGGAAGCTCTTCGATTCGAAGTGCGTTTCAACTGGATTCCTCTTTTATTGCGTGTCTGGTACAGCGAATACTGGGAATTGGATGATGGATACTATTCGTGAAACGAGATTCTCGGCTCTACAACTGATTTATTGTCGCGTAAAAGACTTTTGAGAGTTTCATTCATTTATCGAGCGAATTTTGCAATTTCCGATATCGCTTGACTTGATTTTATTTGATTCCTTTAGTAGGTGAATAATATCTTTTTTATATTTTGTAGACGAATGGATTGAAGAGTTATGTAGGTGCAAGATTTTATTGTTTTAGGTTGTTCTACTCGCTCTAATAGATATTTTTCTAAGCTTTTGGAAAATTTAAATAATTTTTGGGATATTACCAATGTTTCTAGCATGTTGAATAAAAAGCAATTTTTAATGTTTTGCGTTTCGTGTCATACCAATAAACATACTAAAAATATTTTCGTAACAGATACGAAGTACTTGGACCCGAAGAAGCACTTGATAGTATATTCAAGAAGAATGGATTCGCCGTGTTGCAACATTTCACCGTTGACAGGATGAACTGGGATTACAGGAATAACAGAAGTCTTCGGATGTACACACTACCAAAACCAGTTTTCAGATTTCCTGTTTTCTTCTTTGCAAGAAGAGGATACATGTATCGAAGGCCTCTTCGACGACTCATTACAAAGTATCGAGAAACAGGGATGATAAAGAAACTAAGTAGTCGATTGATGATCGAGGAAGACCAGCAAATCGTTTTTAATCAAGATTCGGATGAAATTTTGACTATGAAGCATCTCCGTCCGATTTTTGAGATATTCTTCGTGTGTCAGGGTATTGGTTGTTTAATATTCCTCATCGAATTATTAGTGGCTCGTATTCTGAGAGATTCGTTATAGTATTCATTGCTCGATTTTTAATTTTATTAGTTGAATCTTTGATTAATTATATTGATGAAAGATCGGTCATTTGATATCAATATAGTTAACATAATTATTTCTATTATTATATTCGATGTTAAGTATGAATAAGTGGCGCAGAAATGAGCGTGATAAACTACTTTATGATATATATAGAAGCGAAACAAGTCCGAAGCAGGAAGTACAAATATGTCTGTTTGCGTAAGAACACGACAAATCCTTGTTTTACTTCTTTGAGAATGTTTGGTTTCCTGTTATTGCACCCGCTCTTTTCATTAAGTATGACGTAAAACGTGACGCTATATATTTTGAAGGATTTCGTGAAATATTCCATCGGTTTGCATATATCAAATTGTCCTTGAAACAAGTTTTTGAAGGTTCACAGAATGTTGCGTCATTTCTTCGTTCCCGGGGAACAATAATTCTTCGATATTACACAATCTGTAAGATGCATTATCATAAAATGCATTTCATTGAGTTTAGCATTTGTGCTCGGTTGTGAGGCAAGGTTGCGGGACAAATTTATCGAACGAAAGGGAAAACATCGCGCATGTTTTCGACGAACACCATTCACCAATAAATCTGATTTTCCAAATTGCTCTGTGCACCGTTGCACGACGAATCGTTCAACATCGTTGTTTAGGAGTATTTTCTCAACTCGCTCGTACGGAGCTGATTCGTTTTGTTTCTTTGCCAAGACGGTCCATTTATTTTGCAACACGTGCACACGAAACTCAACGCAACGGAACCTATGTTTTCCTCTACAAAAATACCTTGATTCGTGAAATTTTCTGCCATGTTGCATTGTATTTTTCATTGATTTATTAGCAATTGAAATGTATACTAAATTGATTAATAAAAAGCAGGTAGTATAGAACTTAAACATTGTGGGAGTAAGATGAAATTTTCTAGAGACAGTGGTAAAGTAAATATAACTAGAAACATATCTCATTTTTAAGAAAAGCAAGGTCAATCTTTTCTTTGTATGTTGTTATACTGTATTTTTTACCAATTGATTGGTAATTGGTAATCTATTTGACCATCAGAAGTTTTTAGAATTCTTTAAAGACTGTCTAGAGTTGAATTGATAAAATCTTTTTATTCTTAAGAAAAGTAAGGTGAATCTTTCATTCTGATTTACTGTTAATGTTAATTCTTCGCAAAATACAAAGTCTTTCCTTAAGATTCTTTTCTTTTCCTTTCATCTTTCTTTTCTTCAGGCTCAAATCAGCTCGATATTTCTCTTTGTTTAGAGATAATACTCCTTTGAAATCACGATGCATCGCCGTAAAAATGGCCCGAGATTATGAAATTCTTTATTTCATTGGAATATATGAAGTCGGTTAATATGTCTATCTTTTTAAAAATAAGATTTTCACTAATAATAAACATTTTTTTTTTTGAAATATTAATGTATCTTTACAAGAGATGTAATTTAAAGTTCAAAAGTTATAAGAAAAGTATAATATTTATAATATAAATTTCAATTTGCCACCCTATATGTATATGTTTTTATGACCTAGAATAAAATTATAAAGGATAGTAAAATAGTAACAATGCTGTAGATTCTGTAGTGTTGATGTTATGATCAACCGATATTTGATAAAGTCTCAAAGATAGAATCTTTAATTTAAGGAAAGTAGCTGAAGTTAAATTCTGATACAGAAATCTACATATCACAATCTTAAAAGTCCCTAGATACGGATCTTATCTTGTACTTATCTAGTTTTAAAAAAGCGCACTTATACCGCAATTTCATTAAGTTTTTCATTTATAATAAACTACAGACAAATTGTGATAACAGAGTAATTTTAGTTCCTCGTGTTGATATTCGGTTCTCTTGCTACTACTGAAATACTCTGAAACTATCGAAAACTTTTTAAAATTTTAAATTTTCCTAATTATTCAAAACCAGTGGGATTATTCTTTGATCTTTTAAATGCATTAATATTTTTCGACATTTTCTTTTGAAACCTTTAAACTCTTTTCGACCCTCCGAACTCTTTGAAATTTTAAATATTCCTGAATTCTTTGCAGCTTTCAGTGCTTTTCAATATCCTCAATCCTCTCGAAGTCCTCGAATATCATCGAATTCTCGAATCTACGGTATTCTTTAACCTTCGAAATCTCTAAAATCTTTTGATCACCCCAGATTTTCCGAATTCTCCGCGATGTTAACATTCCACGGAATCCTTCGTATCTTCCATAATCCTTAGATTTACTTGTCCGTCTAATCAGCCACAACTTTCCTAAGCTCTCTTAATTCTTATCTAAGGTACTCACTCACATCAAATCATTCCACTGCGAGCTAACTGGAATATATTTTTTCCACATTTGTCTTCGAATATTTATCGAGCCGATTCGACTCGCGTCACAAGCTACCAGATGGATCTTCTTTCATCCTTCTTTATCGATCGTAAAAGTACATCTAGAAGTCCAAGGAAGACCTCAGCACCTAATGCATGGTAAGGAATTAATTGCAATCTATCGTGGCGGGACCTTGAGCTTGGTTGTTGCACAGAAAGCTCGTCGAAGAGCGGAGAAATTCACTTAATCAACAAAGTCAACACGGTTCACGAGGGATCGACGAAACGATTAGCGTGGCCGTTGCGAGAAGAACGAGTGTTAACAAGAACTCGTGTTTTCTATCGCAATGATCTCTCCCTCGGTACCGTTCACGCAATGTCGATTCTCCGATAACAAAACACCAGCGTTTTTTCCCCTTTCCGCGTAATTATCGTTAGCTGGTATGTTTGCAACGGCGAACACTAGGCGAGCATGACCTCCTCCACGTATGTATAGTTCGCTCGTTTTTCTCCTTTGCTATCCGTAGAAATTTACTAGTCACTTTAACCGGTGTTTAATAATCGGTGTTTTATTTCACTGTTGCTTCACTGTGTTACCGGTGGTAAAAAATTTCAAATTTGTAAATTTTACGTAAAGAATCGGCTTGCTCGTAACTTCAATGTATGATGTCACCGGACACTGACATCTGGTCTGCACTTAACAACACGTTAGTGGCATCAAACTTGAAAGTGTTAACCTTTCTTTTTATCTCTTCGACTGTTGGATAGATACTCGTTCAGAGATATTAGGACATTTAAAGAATGTAAGGAAAGTTAAAAACAATTAGACCTGAATTGTTAAATTGTTAAAACCTTTAACGATTTTTATTTGGTTCTAATTCATACAAAACAATTTCCACGGATTTTACATTAGCGGATGATTTTGTTTGCAGAAACAAAAAATGATTTCGTTGTTGATATCACGTGGACAACATTTTAAAGTTACATGAATTCGCGTTCGTTCGAATAAAATTCCGGCGTCATGTTTGATAGACTTCGAGAAGCCAGTCGAGGAAACTTGTTTACGAGGCAGCAAAAGGATTATTCAATCCACCCCCGCACGATTCACGAAGAAGAATATCAATCGACCATGACTCCTCGGTTAGATCTGTCCAGCAATAGATTCTTTTGGAGAGCCGGACAGTCTAACGAATCTTTTTCGAGGTTGAAACGAAAATACGAAGGGAGAAAAGGCGATAATTGATCGTTCATACGCTTCCTTACCTTCGTTCTTACAACTGGATTCGCTCATCAATTTTCCACCTGTCCATTCGTTGTGTTTTTTCAAAGAAAAAGAAACGAAAGAGGAACTTGGAAGATTTGTAAGAAATATCTCGGACGAAGAATTCGTTACTGAGAAGAAGTTACACACTTGATAATAAGTATTAGGATATTTCCTGATTTAATACAAGATATATTTATTATCGAATATGTATATGAATTGGCATTAAATCAATGGATATTAAAAATATAATGCTAATAGAAATTGATATTAAAAATTTATATTATTAAGAAAACGATTAACCCATCACAATTTTACATTCATAAGTGATAAGGATGCAAATATTTGTAGAAATTATTTATAAATTTCAAGAACAATAAGATAAATTAAGAAAATAGCAAAGCAAACACTCTTTCGAAGAAATCTGTATATTATCCTGAATATTTACGAAATCGTATAAAATATTAGAAAAGGGTTTAATTCAAAAGGATACGTTTTTTAAATAATTTTATTTCATTTCGGTCCTACGGCATGGTAGTAAAGAATTTTCGAGAAATATTATTCTTTTTCATGTTTTCTTGGTATTTCCTAATTCTTTGAAATGGTAAAGATAAGTTCATAAGATTCCTTCATATGAGTTCCTATAATATTTTGGTTGTTTGATTGGGTTCATCGATCCAAAACGCGCTTTAATGCAATTTATTTGACGCCAATATACGCTTACGCATGATAATGGAATGACGTGATTATTTTTTTTCTTTGAATAATTAGAAGATACTCAAGAAATATTCAAAGATTACACGAATATCCGTTTTAGATAGAAGCGAGGGCAAAGGTGTAACTTATGACAGAAAAGTTCCTGGAAAGTTTATTAGATAGCCTGGTGGGATAACAAATTTTGTAACGGATTATGCTGTGTTATAAAGATTAGTTTTAAATTGAAGGTTAAAAAAGAAAGATATTAAAAATTATCAGCTATAAAACACGAGAATGTTAACACTTTAATTAATGGTAAGGTGGTATCACCTTAAAATTACGTTCCTATGTTTTTTCCTGTTAGCGAGACGGTCAGGACAAAAAAAAAAAAAGAAATTTCTTTCGTTAATTATCTATGTACTACGTTTAACGAGATAGATATTTTATTAAATTATATGGAAGATCATGCCTTACTCTCCAGGGATACAATTTCGTTTAACCTCGATATTCAGTACTGAATCCTTGGAATTCCGTGCACGTTGTTCAATACAGGCTATGAATCAGGCTCCAATAAATTAGAATTTAACATAAACACAAGCAAGCTTAGTTACACGAGACTGTACCTATATCAGCTGTTTATTATTAGTGCGTTATTTATCATCGATCCATTTCAAGTTGCTTTTGGATCAATACTCATAAATAATGGAACGGGGAAGGCTTCGTTATTTATCACGTCGTCGATCAAAAATTTACCGGTCAAAAATACAGGTTATTTGACAGAGTTAATTATCGAGAAGTGTATAAAAAATTCGCAGCGAAAGTGAAAAGTTTAGTTGAAATTAGACCTTCTTTTCTTCAAAAGTTCTCTATTCTTTTTTTTCTGTATAATATCTTCTGTATAAGTTTTTTACAGACCGTAATGAATAATAATGACACCATATTCAAAATTCAAGATAAAAATTCATATACACGTTCATATATATGTATAATATTATTATTTAATTATATATTATTTATTATATATTATTTAATAATATAATTATTTGTTAGACGTTCACATACACGTTCATATATACAGTAATTTCATTATTTGGTAAAAGTTCATTAATTTCATATGTGTTACTTTGGTGTAATAGGGAGAGTCCGTAATAACAATTTATCTCTCACGTAGCGTGTTGTCAGTCCATGATACCACAGTATCTAAAAATGGTGGCACGATAACAATGTCGTGACATCACGCTAAAAGGTGCTACTCATTGACTCCGTAAGCTGCCAAAAATATACTCTTCGTCAGGTAATTTGTAATTTTAAATACATACTTCTAATCTTCTATTGTTGTTCGCGTTTGGAATTTTAAACAATGCATTTTTTAAATCATATTTTAGGATTACTTATAAATTATAAATCCTCAATTTTTCTGAATCGATAAGCTTCCTCTTTAGTAACGGTGTATTTTTCATATGCATTATTCATCAATATGTTCACTTTCTACTTTAAATTTTAAATTTATACAAATCTTACTCATTCGATGGTAATGGCAACGAGTTTCTAATAAAAGGAGCTTCCACCCATGAAATTTATCCACTAAAAATTCCTGTTCTTCAAATGTTGGCAGGAAAAGTATCGAATATATCCATTATCGTTTCGTTCGTTCTGGAAAAACGTCGACTTGTTAAGAGATATTTCATTCGGAAGCTTTTTAATTGAGTTCTGATTCTATGATATTATGGAATGAAATGTAATTTCAAGAATCGATCTAATACCTTCTTTTTTCGCCTAGATTTTATAATTGTATAAAGTTCTCCTCCATTTGCTTACGTAGAAAATTTCAGAAAACTGGAAAAAGATTCTTACAATAGTATTTTCAAGTAGAAGTACCAGGGACAGGAACGAGTACATTTAACGCGACAGTTGACGTTAACATAACTGCTTAACTGTACTCGACGTACATGTTATGACGAGTCGATCGATGATGATAATCAAGCCCGTATCGTGGTGTCCTCCGCCTAATTGCGGATCACCGATCCCCGTGTAGGCGAACACGGATCCCGGCCACGTTGTCACGTGGCTGGTTGTTCAATTTTCGGGGCTTTCCTAATCGTTCGAACACGTCTCGTGATAATTGCGTCAGCTTCCCGTGCGATGGGTTTGATCGACAGACTGCCTCGTTGAAATTAATTCTTGATATATTCACGGGACCGATAGATGCATACAGGGATTATACCTCGTAAATTGATTACGTTCCTTCTATCTCAACTTGGACTGTATTTGGCTAAAAACTGGGATATTCCAATGAATATTTTGCATCGAAAGGAAAATAATTTGCTTCGAATGAAGCTGAAAGAGGTGCCGGAGAGTTTTGAATCAAAAATAACGTTGAGACGTTTTTGGTTGAATTCGCCGATATTTATGTTTCTATTACGTAAGCTGACCTATTTTAATATGTAGATGGTCTTGGTTATTGTAGAGATACAGTTATCAGAATTTCTCTCTCTCTCTCTCTCTCTCTCTCTCTTTTTCTCGTGGACTGCTATCGATTGGTGAATCAATCATGCTTTCTACTATAGACTTATTATTTTTATCTATGCCCACATTTTAATGGAAGAATAATATCTTAAAGTTAACATTAAGAGTACTTAACTATTAACTAATTTTTTATGTATCGGTTTCACTTTAGTTCCAATTGAGGAAAAGATTTTTAAGTGTTTTAATAAAATTCTAGCATACAATTGAAACGAGAAATGACACATATCACGCAATAACGATTTAAAAATAATCCAAAAGACAGCAGGGTTAATAGTGTTTTAAATTTTGATATTATTAATGATATTTTAAAGTTGATTGATAGTGAAATTATTTATAAGTAATTAAAGTTAAGCAAAGATAAATTTGAAATCCAGAGCCGGATGAAACATCTAAATATATTTGAATGTTTCGATGTAGATTGCCGTTGAATTCATCTCATTGTATTCTTCTGTATACGTTGCAGAATGATCAATATCTCGGTACGCCAAATTCTATAGAAATTCCTACCACAAATTACCTCAACTCCTGCATGTTTGACTTTTTCAATTTAATCGACTTTCTGAGGTAAACCCATTTATAGATTTAAATAGGTCATCATCCACGTAACTGGGTTGTTCAATTACGATATAACAACGAGATACCATTCTAATTGTGTGTGCGTATCTATATGGATCAGAGATTTCTACGTCACTCCTGTAGTAAACAGTTGTGATTAGTGATATTCAGGATTAGGAAGAAAACTATTACAGTATCAAAGTGGCTCAATTAGGATTCCTTCGCCGATAAATGAAATCTTCCCATGAAAGATCATTATTAGACCGTGGATGTTTATATAAATTTATAATATTATCATGAATACAGTTAAAGCTGGAAAATATCATAAAAAGTATTATACTTCGAATATTTTATACATATACGTATTCCACGTATTATGTGTACTTTTTCATGTTTAACTTTTCCATTGATGTATAAACTTTCACAGTCTACTTATCAATATTAAATTAATTTTGTAAGTAAAATTTTGAGATATATTTTCAAAGAATCACTTTTCTCATAGATTTCTTGTCAATGTAAAATTATTACTAATACAGAAGATTCACGAGTTTTTTAATTTTTTGGAAATTCTAGTTTCAAATACACAGTGTTTATTTACAAATTTTTTCAATTGCTTGAAATATAGTTTCAATATAATCTTCACGTTAAATGATTTTTCTGTAATATCACACGCAGTAAACGGAGATATGTTTTATTCATTCAACGTTCAAAAATGTTCCAGGCAATCTCGAGTATAGTAAATCTTTCCTCTATTAATAAATCGGCTAGGCTATCCTTATCTACCGTGTCTAATTTCTTTATGAAAAAGTTTGCGCGCATTGAAGCAGCGCTGTGAACTCTACCGAACTGAGATTAAGGGTGGCAGCGACTAGTAAACAAAATGACGTACACATAAGTATAAGATAGGGAGTTCCGCCTACGCAGGAAGACTCGATTTCAATAGAAGATGACCTTCGTATTATGGTGTTCTGATATTTGTTCCAATCCGATATTTGTTCCAATGTAAGCAATATGATGTGACTTCTTCTGTTATTCCAGGAAACTAAGATTTTCATTATTCAGATATTTAATATATACTCACATTCTTCTTAATTAAATAACCAGGATCGTTTGTACAGATTAATCAATATTATTAATAAAATTTTGTCAAAATAACTGACAATTAGTCACTTTACTAATTTTATTATATGACAAATTATTGTGCTAATAGTGTAACAATTGCACGATATACTTTATCAAAAATCATCTAAATCTCTCCAAAATGCATAATTGCAAATTTTTCAAAATTACTATAAAAAATTACAAATTAGAATTATGGAATTATCATCAATATCTTGAAAAACAAATATTAGATCCTATAATGAAGTATTTTTATAAAAAAAGTGACGTAATCTATTACTGTTTAAAGTTTCAACAAACTCGATAACTCGAAAACCTTCATTGAAACATGTGATTGATTTCGATTGAAAAATGTAGAGATTGCAAATTAAATGTCTACGCGTATTTTTCACGAATATAACATGATTTCGTCTGACATTTACTTAGAACACCAACGATTACGATCATGTCATATCAATTTTGTCAATTTATCACAGTGATTAAAGTAGACTTTCCAATGACATCAGAATTAGAAACCTGAATGAATTGAAGTACGAACAAAACGTTGATCGACGAGCTCTCTACTAAAGGTTTCGGGTGGTGGATCATGACGGAAATATTGGAGACACGATACGGAAATTCAATACGTCCATCGGATAATTAAGTTTCAATATAAGAGCCTTGACATTTGCACAGAGCGAGACGATATCCGAAGATAAACGAGTGAAAGAAGGGAAAACTCCGGAATAGGAAGAACGTTCTTATTTCAAACAGTTTTTGGATTGATACCAATAAGCCTGACTCGTGATAATATCGATCGACCCTTCGTTTCTAATACCGTCTCCTCTTTCCCTGGTAGACTTAACGTCTTAATGAAGATTGATACCGTCTAATTGCCAGTAAGAAGAGCGGGAAGACTAAAATAACACGATCTAATTCCTTGGGTTAAATAAAAATACCACAAATTTGTCAAACGATACTCATCTTTTTTTAATTTTTACTTAAGTTTAATACCTTTGAATGATTTAATATTGCATTACGTGAAATTTTTCTGACCTAGCGAAAGACTTCTTAAAAAAAAAAAAACGAAATGTTCCCAAAAAGTAACTTCTCGAAAAGTGAAAGATTCTGAAGAATATAAATTTGCATAAAGATCCGCAGCCTGTTCGTAATATACAAGTTCGGTTATTCTATGCAAAGTTCAAGATTGACTTTTAAGATATTGTAACTTAGGTGGCCCAAATAATCTTACCTTGCTATGTCGGTTAAACTTTGGTATTTATAGATTCAATTGAAGTATTAAAAAAAAATCTTGCGATATATCGAGTAACGCATTATCGCTGCATTAAAATCATAATATATTAGTATTTGTCGGTGAAAATCGATTCCCTAAAAGAAACAGTATTTTGGTACAATATTACTAATGGTTCTTAGATGAAGCAAAGAATAGATATCGAGGAAGGGTCGCTATTATCGATCGTTTGCAGGCTGCTCGGCACATTTTCATACTTCGAAAACGAACTTTTCATTATAGAGAGAAAGGGAGAGAGAACGTGTGGGCAGTTGAATAATTCGGCACCTGCACGGACGTATTTCTTGCATGAATGTGTTACTTGTGCCACTTGTTCTGCTAGCTATCGTTGTGTAAGGAACATCACAGATTTGGCACTGTTCCAAATCGCCTCTACCATCTGGCAGGATCTCTCTTCCGAACAGTATCCCTATTTTTCATCCTGCTTCTGATGGACGGTGATCACCAACGAAACTTTTCCCTTTTATATAACAATGCGCCCCTTTTCTATGGTGTTTTATATAGCTGCGCCTCTAATAAATTTATCAAAAAAGTAAGTTGTCTTCAAAAGAAAGTCTTTAAATTTCTTAGATTTCCTTGATTTTCTAATCGCATATTTCTTCGAATTTGAGTTCGAAAGTAACTCTTAAAGAGTAGAATGTAATGTTTTAATATTAATATTACTTATTTGTTTTTTTAATAATATTATTTCTTCCATAGTAGTTTTATGTAGTTCTTAGTAAATTTGTAATAAAAAAGTAAGTTAATTTAATAAGTGATTTCCTGCTTTCAAATAGCATACATTTCTTTCTTTTTTATTAGGAAAATTTTTTTAATCACGAGCTTCCCAGAATTTCAGAAAAATTTTTAAAACGAAGAACGTATAAAGAGTGTTTATTTAATTGAAACGTATTTCTATTCTAGATTCTGGATTTACATTATTTTAGATCGAGGAAATATTATGCGTAATAAATAAGTTCAGTGTGTGATTGCTCAATGCTCTGTGTTTGGTGGGATCAGAAGGGTATGATCTATTATGAGCTGTTAAAACCTGGCGAAACCGTTAATACTGAGCGCTACCGACAACAAATGATCGATTTGAATCAAGCTTTGCGTGAAAAACGACCAGAATATCAAAAAAGGCAACAGAAAGTAATTTTGTTTCATGATAATGCACCATCACATACAGCAAAACCGGTCAAGGAAACGATTGAAGCGTTCAGTTGGGAAATATTTTCGCACGCGGCTTACTCACCAGACTTGGCTTCGTCCGATTACTATTTATTTGCATCGATGGGACACGCACTTTCTGACCAGCACTTCACTTCTTACGAAAATGTACGAAAATGGCTCGATGACTGGTTTGCCTCAAAAGAGCGACAGTTTTTTTGGCGTGGCATCCACCAATTGCCAGACAGGTGGGAAAAATGTATAGTTAGCGATGGGCAATACTTCGAATAAAATATTTTTAATCATTTTCATACAATAAACGTGTATTTTCTATACAAAAATTCCGGTTTCATATTTACATATCTGGTGAAATATTGTTTGGCATCGATGATACTACGTTTCAATCCATATGCTACAGTTTACAGGCAGTGAAATGCATTATGCATATTCAGTGAAGTAACATTATCGCCTTTGATCCTTGATGCGACGGTCTTTTATGATTTCTTGCCTTATTAAAATTGACTAAACTGTGTTCCTCTAAGCAGTGCAGAATTTCCACTTGGAAATATTTTTCTATTAAAAAAATAATGCATTTTTTTTATTGCTTTCGTTATATTCTTATTCCATTCAGTGCAACAAAATATTCAACAGT
Source organism: Bombus fervidus (assembly GCF_041682495.2). Lineage (NCBI taxonomy): Eukaryota > Metazoa > Arthropoda > Insecta > Hymenoptera > Apidae > Bombus > Bombus fervidus. The sequence goes on from NC_091527.1 coordinate 1,914,353, forward strand.
TCTTTATATCCCGATGGAATAATATTTTTGTTCACCGCTTTATTCGCAACTTTATTTCAAACATCAGCATGTTACGTCGAACTTTTTCCTTCCTATTTATTTTCCCTTCTGTTCAGCCATCGTGTCGTTTATTTGAAAAATATCTCAGTAATTAATGTTTTACGAACACATACACCATGACAAATATTTGCATAATGTTCGATACTATTTCGAATCGCAGGGTAAAATTATGTTTAAAAGACAAAAGCAGACAAAGTATTGCACTAAACAACTGATTAGTGCAATATGTCAAGTGTGATATTATAACAGTTTAATTGGAGATTTAAAGAGAATGGGTTAGCACGTTCATAAACATCGAGGTATTTACGGAGATTGGAGAAATTTAAAAACTCGTTTTATCAATTTTACTTATAGATAGTTTAGCTTCTTAATTTTATTATTAATTCAAAATTTATGCTACAGATATCGATAATAATTTACTGTATCTTGATGGATTTTTGACGACCTCTAAGATAACAAATTTTATCTTTGACTGTCCTTTAAGTTTGATTCCAGACGTTTGACTGGTAATATGTTTACGCCGACAGCATCTTACATCGTATTATATCTGACAGCGACTGGCTAAACGTATTCCCGTGACGATGATACAATTTGTCGTGCGATCGATAGCCTTGACCGCGGTTTATCAAGTTTTTTGCGGCTGCTTCCTGATCGGATCGAAACGTCCTTAACGTACGTAGTCCGGCATCGCGCCGTGCCGCGTTATGTTATCAGCAATAACGAGACGCAAATGAGGGAAACAGAAGTCCTTGTATAAATACGATTAACTGCGAAACTCTGTTGCGGAATATAGTCCATGGTCATGGCGAAAGTCGGGTTAGTTTGCATCGAAATCCGAGAATAGATGCGATCTACGGGGAAAATCGGTTTTTGATATAGTCGCTACGACCAACGAGATTCAAAGAATGAGACTGAAAATAGAAAATTCCTGCTGTTAAAGTGATAGAATTTATGTGAACCCAGACAAGAGTGTATAAATCAGATTTATATACGGTATGCCACGAAAGTATTTGAACGCTTATCATAGAAAACTTTTGTGGACGCTCGCGTTCACAAATATTAGGACACTTTTTAGTTTCGTATAAGATGTGATTATTTGTTTAAATCATCATGCACATGATTAACTAATTATAATTTCATCTTTGTGGGAACGACGTTTGAAACGACGCATAGGTTTCTAAGATCTACATATTTGTAAGAGTCACAGAAAGAACGCGATGGATTAAAAATTATAGATGGTGTGTGCACAATATCTTATCGGAAAAGTTTTGTATGAGTTTGTGATAACATATTGCTAAACGCCTCTCTTGTCAAAAAAACTTAAATTTACCTAATATTTTATACGATCGTGGTATCCTTGAAATAAACTTTTGATCTTTGTTGAGTGAACTCTTGAATCGTATCAGATTATGTTTTCGATGAAACACGCCGTTATCGCTATAGATACGCTTCATTAATAGAAGATTTTATGAAATCCCGAGGACAAAGTGAAAGCCGCGAAAATCGAGTTTTGTCGTTTGAAGCGAAACAACCGAGTCCACGGCTTATCGTTTCGCCCATGAACTACATTTTCCCAACATTTGCGTAAACGGTGCACCCCCCTACAATCTTGATCGATTATTCATCGATTCTACGTACTTCTTCATTTCTATACCCATAACGATGCTAATTAAGCTTCAAAATATTTCGTATAAACCACATAATACATTCATGAAAGATTTCTACGGATACAGCCGTTCAAGTAGCTTTGCGAGCCTGTGTATGCAAACTAAGAGAAATAAATCAATAACTAAACCATGGATTTTTATGCATTTATAGGAAATTACAAACTGGATAAATATATAGAATACGCATAAAGATATATAAACTATTCAAACAAATATACAAATTATTAAACTATTCAATTACAAAACTGTTCTGATGTTTAGTAGGTAGATAAACCAATTCTCTAATTAGATTCCATTTTTTTAAATTATATTTACAAGAATATAAATTTGCACGAATATCCATAGTCTAGCAGTCGTTACATTTAAATTACATAAAAATTTAAGAATTTTTTCAACAATTTTGAAATGTGTAAATCCATTTAAGAGATGGTGTATTTTCTCGTGAGATATTTTTCATAAGTAACAAAATAAACTTCGAAAGTTTTAAATGGAATTATTACTCGTGGAAATTTAACTGGGAGGAAAGCAGATAATGTAGCCCCTTGTGAGAACGTATGCGGATATTAGTCACAAACTTAATTGTCCGGAGAGGATTTACGGAGTTCATGAAAGGCTGTTCGTGGAAGCTGACTCCGAGCGTTTCGAGTGACTCGCCCTGTTTGTAGCGACTCTCTACTCGACGTTGCACATTATAGCGGGATAATCTTGCAGAAAGCGGATTTGTATCTGTATCAGTCAATTGTCAAAACGATGAACGCAATCCTGGGTAATTAATTGGGAAAGAAACTGCAATCGTGCAAGTTTGTTTTAATGAATCGTTCTAAGGAATTATGTAATGGTGATAAGCACCGTTCCTCGATCACTACTCTTCGTCGTCTTTTATCTAGATTTAAGAACAAAATTCAATTCGACTTTAGAAATTCGCTTTCCCGGTGGACAATAATTTCTTTCTTTTTATCAAACGTTTCTCCGCAGTAACTAACTATTGGAGATAGGAACCTCTCGCAATACTGGATGTAGATAAAAATGAATGAGAGTATACAAGGTATCTTATGTTTCTTGTAGTCAAAACGTTTTTAGTGTATTGTGATATATTTTAGGAAAAAAATGTTCTTATAAACATGTAGGAAGTGGACGAGAAAGTTTGAAAGGTAAAAAACACGAAATATCCCGCAATTTTAGAAATTGGAATTACATTTGACGGTATGATCGAAAATTTTTAATACAGAAGTGACTAATATTTCTCAATATAAATAATAATTTCTCACTTTCTATTGTTTTCTATCGCATGCTCTTTGAAGTTCTATTAAAGGGTTGTAAAAACCATACGAAATACAGAGTGTCTTGGCCTACAAGATCATCAGGAAGGTTTTCATATTGCTAGATACTTTTCAACTTTGCAAGAAAAGATGTATTATAAGTATGTATATGTTTTGTTATATTCATATAATTACATTATTAATACTTAGCGCGATGTATATATAAATATGATCATTTATATCAAAGTAATAAGGATCGAATTCAAGATATTAATTGTATGATAAAATTGTATTTATCGATGAGAAATAATAATTTTATTTATTACACCTACTTACAAACGCAATGCTGTTATGCGAAAAGGAGGTCTAAATTTATGTAGCCCAGATTTAGAGTTTGAAGCGATGAGTTCTCAACGAGAGATAGCTTGCTCACAAGTGCCCTGTAACCTTGGAGAAATTTCGAGAAGATCTATTTGGTTTCAAGGAAACTAAATTCGCTTTTACGAGAGCCGAAGGTGTTTAGGGAGAGGGGTGAATGGCATGTACCTCACACGAAAGAGAAATTGAGAAGATGGAGCCGATATAATGGTTGAAGATATAATACATCTACACGTAATCGATACTAATTTTTAATGATCCATTCTGTATATAGGACATTTGTTTCTATCGTTTCGTAAAGTCTGCTATCACATTTTTCTTTCACTTTTATGAATCTGTAAGTAATCACGTTTTTTTTTTATTCATATTATCGGATGGATATTCAAGAAATTTTATTAGAGTTGATATGAAATCTTGTGATAGTAATAAACGAAGATATTGGCGCAGATCAGATTCTTTGTAAAATCCTGCGTAAATTTCTGAGAAATACGATATTTTATTTGACCATGCTATGTAATATAACTTTTTATCTCAAATATTTCGAACTAATATCAATAATCTTTGAATTTACGTTTACCGAAAGTAGAAGTTGGAAATTGTAATGATGTCGATTTTACTTTAACAGTTGCGTATATAGAACTTTTATTTTGAATAACTGTTATAGAGAATCGAAGTTTCTATGTCCATTTTAGTTACGGTCACTATCAGTTCTCGACCCACTATCCTTTTTATTTTATAACAGTTTCAAAGCAGTTCTATATCGAATCGATTCTTATGTCAATTTTACATTTTCGCGATGAAAATTTCTTGTTTCATCAGAAGCGTCCATTATGTATCTCTTGTTATTTATTTTTACTACACAGATGGCCAATGATAACGAATATTTCTGTATTTAAACTTCGAACTCTGTCGCGTAACTTATGCATTTATATTCTACAAATAACTGAAATAAAAGAATTCTACAACAAAATTTACACAAGATTCACAAAATATATACGATATACTATAAAACGAATAAAAGATAAAATAAAACATTTTGCATAATCAAATTCATGACAATATTCTTGTTCGTTGCAGTACACACGAAGAATCACTCTCGTCAATTCGAGCCATTCAGTCGAGAAAGAATATCTTCGATCAATGAAAATCACCGATGATTGCCTGCAGTGGTCTTAATCATTTTCCATCCAAATCCAAACGAACGAGTGTCTGTTGAATTGCTCGAAGTTCATGAGCGTTGTTGATAATGGAGATAAAAAAATAAAAAAAGAAGGAATCGCTCGAGAAAGAGAGGATTGACAGGTTTCGATGGAGCTCGATCATATTATCGCTCGCAATTTAATGCAGGGGAGAATGCATCCCACTTTAAATGGAATCGAAGTGCAAACGGCTTTGACGTGGCGATCTCGAAATTGCGATCTTGAAAACTGGGTCACTTTCGCTTTGAATAGGCTTGACCGATTACGACAAGAGACTGAAGCAAGTGTCGAGCATCAAAATCTGTCGTTGAATAGTGGCTGCGACGTTTACTGTTTAGATCGAATCGATGTCTATAGGGGCATGGTAGATCGACCGGAAAAGGAAATTGTAGCTAGCGTTCTCTATTGGTACATGATTTGCCAGTGAAACTATTGAAGAATTGATCAGACAATATCAATGCGTTTCTACGTTGAAGAGTGTAAGAAAATCTTCATGATATTTCACGATGAATGAATTATGCACGTGTAATCGGAGAGGATACGATTCCTCATAGATATAAAAATAAGTCAAAAATATAGAATAATAGATTCTTTCTTACGACGTTTCTTTTTCGAAAAAATAGAATTTGAGCATGGTTGGTTGAGGATTGCTACTTGACAGGTTTTCAAATTCATAAAGAAGTCATATTCTACATTTTCGACTTATTTTCACATATAGAATAAGCTCCTGCCAATTGAGAAAATCTTCCTCTAATCAAGAGATAGTCAAATACGTAATACAATTGACAAGTTTACAAAAATCATGAATTTATGCACAGATATTATTGATGTACGTACCCTTTGATTCAATTATTTAGGTAATTATTCGACGTGTTCCTTTTTTCTGAAAAAGAGAAGAGAGCAACGTGTTATGATAAGGTGATTAAAATTTCAATTTTTGGAATAACAAATTACATAGGTGCCAAAATACAGATTGTAAAATCTGTGGAAGCGGAACTTTTTTGCGGTGCACAGGATCGACCTTAATTAAAGCGGCTCGCAACAAGTCACCCTTGAAACAGCCTATTCTGAAGTTCTATCCGCTCGAATATCCAAAAAATATTGTATTCCATTATCGTAACGCGTTTTATTTATTGTCGCATTTATTATTTATTCCGTGATCATAGTACACTATGTGACTATATTGGATTGAAAAGTGATTTATTGAGTTTCCCATTTTTTACAATTGTATTATTATTTTATAATATTTCAATCTTTTTTCATTTTATTTTCATTTGAGAACAAACCTAATGTGACATAATGTGTCCACAATTATGTGGATTCACTTTGAAGGTTGAAGAAGAAAAAAATTGTTGAAAAAGAGAAGAAATTAGAAGAAAAATCTCCTTAACAACCAGAAGCATTGAATAATCAAGTATTCTGCGATATTCCATCACAATCTAACAAATGAAGATTACAGAGGCAAAATATGGCAAGTACAATTTTGTTGATTTTCTGATTATGGTGTTACTTAATGATTAAAGACGATATAAATAAATACGATATAAATAAAAGATACGAGTCTCTGGGAATAGATAAATCTCAATAAGATAAGTCTTTTTGTTTAGTAGAATAAAAGGAAGATATAGGGATATACAAATTGTAAAGTCTTAGGAATCTTAGAACACGAGAGATTAAGATATTTGTTCTAAAAGAACACCGTTTATATTCTCAATCATATAACTGTACGAGGAGTCATAAAAGGCTCAAATCCCTGATAAACTGACCTCGTTATTAATATCAATATTGTAATCACCCATTTTATCGTAATCACTATTTTCTTTGTATATTGAATCGATCACATGAACGAGAGCTCTATGCAGTTGCAGCATGTGACTAACAAAGCGGAAAAAGCAGGGTCAGATTAAAAGCGTGATCACGTGCGTCATTCGCTGCACATACCTTGAAAATTTGCATGCACTACTCTCGTACGCGTGACCAAAATTTTTCTTAAAATATTAAAGGTCTCTCTGTTTAGTGAAATAAGAGAAAGTTTAGAATATACGAATTCTAAAATCATAACACGGTTAAAAAGCGTGAGATGAAAGTGCCAAATCTTTGATAAAGTAACCTCGTTATTGATGTCAACCTCGTAATCGCTTCTTTCATTGCATTCACTATTTTGCCTGTATACTGCATCGACCGGATGAACGCGAGCTCTACGCAGTTGCAGCTTGTATCTAACAAACCGAAAAGCAGCAGGATCGGATTAAAAGCGTGACCATGTGTGTCATCCGCTGCACGTACACTGAAAATCCGCACATCCCATCCTCGTACGCGTGATTTAACCCTGACATACATGGTACACGCAAAAGACACGCATATTAGACGCTGGGGAAGTCTTGACATGAAACATCAACGCCGCGAGTGCCCATGCCTCGTCCTGGCTACTTGTTTAATTGACCTCGATGCGCAAGTTCAAACAATACCTGTTACACGCTAAAACTGGAACGTTTATTTTCGCGGTCGATCCCGCCTTGTCTTTCCTCGTCATTGACGTTCAGCGCGCCTCCTCCCAAGCGTTATGGAAACACGGTGGTGATCCCTGCTCTCTGATTATTGAAACGTCGATCAACGGGTCACGGCATGGTTGGATGTTTGTTGAACTTTTGTTATTCGCCAGGTAAAAGATTACTCTCGATTAGACAAGAATATCGCGAGAACGTTTACGTCACAGAATGTGAAGCTTCGGGAGCTTTGGTCAGTCGCGCAGTTTAGTGTTATAATTGGCGGAGACAGTGGCTATGAGAAGTATATATACGTCATTATACTTATCATAGCACTTACATAAGTATTAATCAATTAGATTCAAGTGTATTAAGATTAAGTAATATATACATATATTCAATTTATTCATATAAAACGTGATGTATCATTTGCTGAAAAGCGATTTACTGGAAATTAGGGCTATTAGAAATTAAAATTGTATTGGATAGGAGCAAAGATTGATAAGTTTCAATCGAGAATCGAAATAAATAACAATGTAATAAATAATTTGAGAGATTTTGAAGGGTATAAATATGTACAATATTAATTTGTAATTATTTCTTTCTTAATTGGGTGGAGGTTTGTTTGGAGGTTTGGCTAGTGGTTTAGCCGGAAATTTTTACTTAAAACTATTTAAAATCATGGCATCATTTGTATTATCAACAATAAGCTATTTCTTGGTTCATAGTAAATTAATTTCGTACTTAGTCTCAAAATTACATGTATAATCTAATTTTTGAATTATAGATGGATGTTAAGAAGTTAAAAGATAGTTAATAGATTACAGAGACTGGGTTTATGATACGGAATTAGAATACAGTGGATTGACAGTTTCGAGGAATGGAGTTAATAAATCATACGAGTTTACATTTGATAATGAGCCTGGAAGGTTGGTAGTTGATTTATAGTTAAACATACTGTCGGCTGTGTATACTTGGGATATTCTGTTCGTTCACCCTAGTTATATATTCACATATCATAGTACCAGGGGAGCGGTGCTTGCAATTAATGGTTCTAATGGATGCGAAACCCTTGGGTATGAGGTCTGGGCCTTTATGAAAAGCAAAACCGCAAATCGTATGTGACAAGGTGAACCGAAGCGGAGTTATGACATGGAAGCGTCTTTAATGGAAATTTCGGTCACTGGTTTACTTCATTTAATAATTCACTAGTTATTATACGAATTGATTTAATTATTAAAATTAGGAACTTGCTGGAAAATAACTGTTGGCAGGAAAATTGGCAGTAAATTATTGCTGTGTAATTTATTAAAATATTACCTTTAATAGATGTAACGTAAAAATTCTAATATAATAAATATTATAATATTTTGCTACTCATGTTTATTTGCAATTTTCTTGCGTTTTTCATTTATGCATTATTACGTTTTTCACTTTCTCAAAAATATGGAAATAGATTGAAATAAAAGTCCTGATCTAAATGTTGAAAGAGAGAAAGAAATAAAACAGAGAAGAAAATTGAACGAATAATAACGGGAGTGATAGAAACATAGTGCAAACAAGCAAGCTTAAAATATCCTCAACCACACGTTTAAAAAAACCATTGATGTAATGTTTCTTAAATTTTTAAATTATATATTTTCTATCTAGTATTCTATAAAGTATTCTATACATTTTTAAAAGAATTTTAAATATGTATTTTTCTGTGTGATAAATAATTTGTGACTGTGAAATGTCACAATTCTCAATATCAAAGCGATCTTAAGAATAAATTTCCAATCCACACTTCATAGAGATCGAAGATCCATAAATAAATTATCTCAAATTATCACAGTTTATTTGCAAATTTCATTTGAAAAGGGGTTAATTTTATGGGACAATAAGCATTAGTTTCAGGGTCGTATTTATATCGCAATGATAACTGAAACCTTTCTTGGGCAATAATGATGTCCGAACGATTAACACAGTTCGGATTTGCAATTTACTCGTCGATATAAGTGTAATTGTTGATGATAAACACATACCGTTCAACGCCTTAGGCGACTTCCTGACCCCGGAATGTTGGCGGAGCTTGCGTCACTTCAGAGCACTTCGTCCTACAAATTCAGTCAAGAACTCCAAGAAAGTTCGTTCGCTATCGCAACGCTTCAAAAATTTGCAATTTTCCGCCACAGTGCATTCAAAACGCGACGCAAATGCTTCTGGTTCCTCGTTCCTGCATATGATCACGGTGATTCCAGAGAAAATCAACAAATAATCGAGCCTTGAACGTTCTACGCTTGAAATTCGCCATATTTATTCACTACCACGATTCTTTGGAATTTTTATTTTCAATTTAAAGATCTTTTAATGTTCGTAAAAAACTTCGAGCATTCTTTTTAAATTCCATTAGCGTTGAAACAAAAAATTCGATTAAAAACGAGTAATAGAATTTTTGTGGCCAAGGAAAGAACAAATCCAGGATATGGATTAAGCAGTATATTTCTCTGCAAATGAATTTTTGTTTCGATTCCTGTTTTCATTAGTTTTTATACCGTTGCAGTGACTTACGAGGTTCGAAGAGCTTGAGGGGTAGAATTGTTAGCGGGAGCTAGAGGATGTAATAAAAAAAAGAAATTAACCTTGCAAGGTATTTTGAGAAAGTGTTTGACATACTTTATGCACAAACATTTGACGAGGTAAATTTCATGCTTTGAATAGTTTGCTGTTAGGAAACAAATTTGATCGCCGGTAAAAGTTGGTATTAATGGAGAGCGGAGTGTTTGCACGCTTCGATACAAGACTATCAAATTGGAATTTTATGTGTCAACATGTCAAATATAGTAGAATCAAATTTGTTGAATTTTAAAATAATTTGTTTGGCTTCCCATACGATCATTTGATAGAACTATAGATGTGTGCGATCAATGATTCTGAATTTCATATAATATTTAACAAACGAAATCAAACACGTGCCTAATTCGTGTAATTAGAACAGAATTTCCATGTTAATTAAAAAATTTCGCAAACGTATGACAATGGAGTACTGTACCTTTTCGTGTAATTATTCGAGAAATTAAAAACTTCTAACTCTATATATTCTTAACACTAGAATTACCGACGAGGCTAGAGTGTTGCATTAGAAATTCATATACAAGAAATCAATCAAATTAAGAAATCAAAATGGAAGGTACATGAAAAATTACATCACGCAAGAGGAAAATAAGCAAAAAGAAATTAAATCCTTTTATATCTATAAAATTACTACGAAAAACTATGAATAATTGATAATTCTATTCATTTTTACTACTCCAGTAGCTCTACTGTTAAGTTTTTACCTAGAATATATTTTCATGTATAAAGTTTACAACGAGAATTTGCAACTTACAATTTACAATAATATTATGAAATGAAGCAAAGATCGTCTGCTGTATCATTCCCCTAAGATTATATTAAATCAATTGGATATGTCAACAATAAAAAATTTCAGAAAAGAAATGTTTTAAAAGTTCATCTTACAGTATAGTATACTCTATTTGTTTACTTTGTTGCTTCTCTCGTACCTTCGTAGGATGTTTTTCGACGAATCGTTGTTCAGTAAAAATCACTCACCTCTTCTTTGCAGAACAAATCACCCAGACAACCTTCAGCGTTAAGCTGCTTTTCGAGCGACCAGCTAAATTGCTTGTCCCTAAATAGGCCGAAGCATTAAAAGTTTCGGGGAGCTCCACGCGACATTCTCTTCCTCATGAAGCTCAACGATCTGTGTCAAGGTTGGAGAATCTTATGGTCTCTAGGCTGAGAAGATAACCCTCGACGCAAGTTCAGACGAAACAAAGAGCAAGATCGCCCGTTGCATCAAGGCAACCCCAGCTTTAAGAGGAAACATCACGAAAATGTCAGATGTCCCGAACTTATTCCCAATTTTTCTATTTATTTTGACATTGCGTAGTACCAGCATTTCCTCTGGTATAACGATACTATTATAGAAGTAGATTTATTTAATGATCAACGACAATGCTCGGAGAAATATAATTTTTCTGGTAGATAAGATCCTTCATGTAGAAAATTCTTATTTAAAGAATTTAAAAATGAAACTATTATAAGATAGAGTTATAAAATAATCGTAAGAAATTTAAAGAAGACAAAGGTATATATTCTTCCTTTGTACGGAACAAATCATATAATGTGATAATGAGTTGATTGAAATTTGTTTGGTCCTGGATTTTACACTTTTTAGCCAATGCCATTACATCTTTTGTATACGTGTTTCTAAATAGATTTTCACGGTCACTTTTAATTTTGTTATATACAACCTTGTAGTTTTTTGTATGTCAGCTAACAGGTGTGAGAGATATTTATGATACAACAGTTACGAAACATAATACGATGTATGTGCCTTTTATATATTCAATAAAGTGATAAAAACATTTAAACACAAACGCAGGCTTAAAGTAATGCTGTACGAGCTGAATTACATCCAGCGACCTAATTTTTCTGAAAATTAAAGTAGATTAAAAAAGAAGCTGTACCAGAATATTCCAATGAAGCTTTTAATTGGAACAATTACTAACAAATTTACGTATTTATTTTGTTCAACATTTACAGGTACATAACAGTTTGAAATAAGTTCCAGTAGAGACCTTGCATGTTATTCAGCTTGTACAAAATCACTCTTCACTTCAACATTTTTATCTTCGTATCATTCTATTAGATAAAAAATATTTTTTATCAAGCACGTTGAATTTGTTACAAGGTCTATTGTCTGATAGACAAAATGAACTGTAAAGTTATACATATATGCATAACAAGAATTGAAGGTAATCTTTAAAATTTATTTAAAATAATAAGCATAAGCTTCTTCATCTCGTAAATAATAATATTTACTGTGAATTAATTAAGCTTCTATATTTTCTAGGACGAGCTAATTAGAACGAGCTGAAATCGCTGTACATTGAGAAATAATTTCATAATTTGGTATTCTATCTGGTTTTCTTTTCGAACAACAACGCGCAAGTAGTTCCTCCTTCTCTCTCTTTTCTCTCATTCTTCTTCTAAGGGAGAATCCAACCGAAGAGCATCGTAAATCAAATCGTAAGGATTCGCAGCCTTTCAAAGGGTCCTCGAGCTTTCTCCGAGGCAGCGCTGTCATCGTGGCACAAAAGCATTTTCTCGGCGGCGAGCTAAAAATCCATTTAGCTTCATTGCAGTTTTGAGAATGGAATCAGGGAAAGAGAGAAAGATAGAAAATGGTAGAAGACTGAATTCGCAATAAACGCGAACAGAATGAAAGGCAGAGAAAGAACGAACTTTCGCAGGACGAACAGTTCGATGTCGTTTTTCAGTATTATTTGTACTATTGACCGGATTCTGATTTCCAATCTGTCCAATGTCGATTTTCGCAGGAAATCGAATTCGATTTTGAAGCAGCGTGTCTGTTGCTTTTTTATTTACCAATGCATTAGGGATGAGTAATTTAATAAAAATATGAAAGTAGAAAATTGCGTGTCTTTGTAATTAAGGAAATAATAAGAAATCGGGGAATTTGCTTTCAGATATCAATGGATGGAATATTAATAATAAATTACCATTGATTCAAATAACTATAAGAAATTCTTCTTTCTTTAGAGTCATTAATAATTGGTCTACGTTCTGCCTTCTTTGCCTTTTTTCTTTTACTTCTTTCACTTCTTGTTATTTTAATATGATAATTCTGTTAGCACGGAATTACTACAGTAACTGGAAAGAAACAAGAAGCAGCAGTTGACTTAATGTACCTATTTAAATGTTTCAGTAGCCTCTTATGACTGCTGGGAATCCTTGGAAAAGTTCTCCCTAGGGCATCGAGGAAAAGCATGCTTTATTTCTTTCGAGATGAAGTTGATCACACGTTCGTTTTAATCTAAGGTACACTATTTTCCACAAGTATTTGGACACTGATGATAATTAGATTATTGATTCATTGATGATTAACTTTATCAAAGTGTGCAAATTAAGGGCTGGATGTAGCACTATCCTGTTAGGAAATTGACAAAATATAAACTTAAATTACGTTTAATTTACATGTATTGAGACACTTAACAGAAAAGCTTTATATGTATATTGTATTGCTTAACTTATTATATTGATGTTACTAATCTTTCTATTAATTTAGAAGAATTTTCTTCGACTGATACATAGCGTAAAAATAAAACATCCTGAAGATAAATTTTAAATTTTAAACAATAAACCATCTTCACTTTGTTTGACAATAACAATTATCAATTTTATTACTGCGCACGAAATTTTAATATTGTTGCAATATCTTATTATATGCAGTTGCGATAATAATAAAGAATAAAATTATTACAGGTTTCCTATCTGTAATTTGGTTATTAAATTTTCATCGTAAAATCTAGCTTTTTTAGAACTGTAACCAAATTGTAATTAAATTTCTATCGCACGGCCTAATACTCTTCAAAATCATTCCAATTTCGTCATTAATATAACCTATCAGTATATAAAGCCCACGGTTTAAAAATATACCTCTTCGATACTATATTTGATACTTCTTCAATAGTACCATTTATAAAACCATCGCCACTCTTTTCCCCTAATCCCACTCAATATTCCAATAAATTCAAGTCACTTTAAACTTTCCACTCACCACGTTACACTATCGTACGCTTCGAGTTCAGTAACTCCTTTTCTGTCTAGTATCTTCATCTACGATTAAACACATCATGTCAGGTTCTTGCCAACGTGAACCAGATGAGACAATTATTCGATTTTGCATCATGTCGTCGTAAATCCTCACGAGCCGGATTCCACGATTTGAACAAGCCTAGTGCACGTTATCGATGGTGCACGATTCCGTATTATTTCAGGATATTCGGATACGCGTACAGGCTAACGGTTCAATCAACGTAAACGGGACGAGAGGTGGAATGTTTTAATCGAACGCACATGGAACGACTGTGCTACTAGTGAACGCAGCCGAGCTTCTGATGCAATTAAACGCGAATTATTATTGCTCCAATTTCAATTAATCCTGGCAAAGGACCTCTCATGCGCCACCGCAGGTCATCGAGCTCTCACTTCAGGTCGACGATATCGGCGCGTCCTGTAGCCGAGAATACGGGTCACGCTATTCGGGTCAACGGGAAACGTCCTTCGTTCCTTGATTCCCTTTATACACTTCCATGGTGTTCATGGTTATTTCTGTACACGAGGCTGCAACTGCACATGCTCAACGGCTCTCCAACGTCGAGCAGCGTCTAATTCGTCGGACGATCTTCCTCCCTCGCACCCGCCTGTTCCGCATTTATTTTTAAAGGCATCCATAGACGTCATACGGGGACTTCTTGATTTGATGATCGTCTCGCGTAATGAAAAGCGCCGTTCGAGTGACTCGTCCTTGCTGTCCCTTCTGCTTCTGGCTGCTTCACTCTGTGTTATCTAGAAACTCTCTTCCTCCATGTCGATAATTGGCAAGGACTTCAGAATTCGTTATAGTGAATGAGAAATGAGGATTTCACGCGATTGCCGGTAGTACATATCGAGTGTTTAGGATTATTTCTATTTTCGAGTCGTTCTAATGAGGGAGATGAATATGTGGTTTAATTCTCCATAGGTAAATATTCTAGAGAAATACTTTTGAATTTCTTCGAATATATTTTTCTTCTTATTTTTTTAAATGGGGCGGGCTGTAATCATTTGATAGGGTAGATGATCGTAGAATATAGTAGAGACATTGATAAGTATTCCAGAATCTTTTCCAGGTATTTTAAGACTCCTCAGTAGTAACAATATTAGGCTTGGACATAAGCAATCTAGTTTTTCTATTAACAATGAATGTAAAAAATCATATTTATTCAGGAAGAATTAAAAAATAAAATTTACATTGATTATAAAAATATATTATACATTAATTTCGTAGCTAGATAGTTTTTAGTTAATCTAATTTATAAATAAAGGGGAGTAATTGATCCATCCTACGTTTTCTATTACGAAATCATTCCTTCTTCTTCTTACAATATTTCATCTGAGCCGGGCCATTTCAAAGTTCTTAAAATTGCTTGTTAAATCAAGAATATATACAACGAGGCCGCTGAAATTTCCTGGATTCTCCCAAGCAATTACCAGCGCAGGTGGGATAAAATTGCATGAAGCTGTGTCATCACTTAAAGATCGTATATTACGTGTTTATTTTATCCGATGGGATAAAGATCGTGAGTACGTTCCCCAATTCCATGGATTGAATTTCAGTTTTGCGTCATCTCCATTTTTACATTAGTTCAGGCAACGAAGGGATAGCCAACAATTTATGGTTTGTATAAAATCAACCGGGCAAACGATGAAAGTATAAACGGTTGTTGATGCAAACGACGATATGACACATGGACCTGTGCAGTTTTGAAATTTACAGCGGTAACGCTGTGGGAAACGAGCTGAATGAATGCCAAGATCTACATGTCGAAATAACGATGCGGATAAGAATATTCTTGTTAAGAGGGCAAGTTACGCGCGTGCTGGAAACCACACTTGTCGCAATCCCAATGAAAGTTAAGAGCTCGTTGAGACACTGTCGCGATCATCCACTACTTGTCCACGTCAAATTGTATATGTCTTTCTTGTCTTTTCTTACATTGTCATCAGACGTAAACATAATTCGAATATGTTCTATTCGTTCTCTTATGTATAAATAACTTCGCTGTCTTTTTAATTTACTTTCTAGGTACTCTAAATGGACGGAACATTGATTTATATATCGTTATATATATATACATATATTTTCATGAAAGTTAAGAATATTTAATATTACGTTATGTAAATAATTTGTTGAGTCAAATGTTTGAAATATCTCTTAGTCTTCATAATACATTTACAGTGAATACAGCATATGTTCTTGTTCTATGATATAACTTTATGATATAACCTTGAAACATCCTCTTTGTTGCAGAGATTATATTGTTTTAAACGTACACCAATGCATTTCTGATTAGCATATTTCGTTTGTTAAATTCGTAAATTTAAGCAGTTGAATATTTTCATGACCTGCAATACGTATTTGAAATCATTATAAACGACAATACGCAGCTGAAACAGTATCTCTCTGTTTCATTAAGTTATCTAAATTAAACCATGGCACACAGAAATAATTAGTGTCGCTATCTGCATTTATTTTTTTTTTCTATCTACGCCACGTGTTCGATTTTTACATGCGCAATGGCTATATCAAAGTTATTTAATGAGAAATTGTTAGCAAAAGAAAATTAAATATTTATTAGACAAAGAAAGCATGTTGTTTTATATTTATGCGATTTATCTCACAATAAAATGATATTCTAGCGTTCACTCGGAAATTTCACACAGCTAGCTGTATTTTCACAAAGTATCGCGAGAGTTATCCTCTGGTTTATTCAAAACTTATAATGGATGTCAACACACGTATTTTGACAAACATGATGTTTGACTTCGTTCCAAAGCGACGTGATTTTTGCATATTTTTCACTTTCACAGATTTTCCATGAGCGACGAATATTCATTTTGCAATCAATGTCGAATTATATTATATACTACGTTGGAAAATCGCTTCTGACAAATGAATGAAATGCCACTTGAAAACCATCCATTACCGTTTCAAATTCGCATAAAATCGCGAATTTTTGAAGCGTGCTTTTGCTGAATTGAAAATTCTGTTGTATTACGTATTAATTGAAAAATTTTATACTACACTATGTATCAATCGAAAGTTGTATCGCATTAAAATGTTCTTCGTGAAATATTTATGCTGACGTTCGATACGTTGATACAAAATCCATTTCGTCCCCTTTATTCCTTTGTTCGATATTAAAAGTACTTATTAATAACACATACGAGTGGAAAATCTAGAAATTTTTACAAAAATACCTTGTGTTAATTGTAAAGTGATTAAAAATAAAATGAAAGTTATGAATTTGAACTGCTATAGAACGAACACTTTTAGTCAAACTAAAAACTTGATGTATTTGCTGGGATTTCGCGTGTTGTATGTTAAAAAATGTAGAATGTAATTGCTTTAGCAATACCGTAAAATTGATGAAGTAAATACGCTCGAATTCTATAAACAAAATAATTCGTGATTGTTGAATAGTTTACGATCTTGAAACGGAAATTAATTATAAAACGTAAATTAATATTACTGTGATAATTTATTTATATCGTTAATTAAATCAGAATTTACTACAAGCGTATTCAAATTATTATATATTCAATGATCTTTAAATAAATCCCTGTATAAAAGAAAGACAAATAATAAGCAATATGTTAATTTTGCTTTCAATTGTTCAAATTTCAATTCTGCTAAAATATCGGCTTGCATAGTATTTTGTGAGCCTTGCATTGTCGCATTATACATATACGTACGTACAGTAATGTATGTGTAAGGTAAGAAGCCGCGGCCTAATGCTACGGGCAGAGGGCTTGGTAATTACACAGTTAACTAGGAGATGTAGATTATCTTGAATGTTTTACGATGACATACGCCTATTGACCTTAACTAAGTACATACTTTCATTCTACCACCGAAGCAAATGCAACATTCCTCTTTGTATTCTCTCCTTTTTAACCACGAACAGGGTAGCTTGTAAAAAATTGTTGAGAAACCCGTATTTAATTCTCATTTGGTACGGTACAAATGATAATGATAAATAAGTAACAAAACGTGTTACTTAATAAAAATATATTTACTAATTTATTTTATAAAAAATTTATTTAACAATTTATTTAATAAATATTTATTTAATAAAATTTATTTCATGAGGAGTTAATGATTTAATAAAGAGCTCGGTTAACAACTGTCCTTGCATTATAAGGATATAAAAGTTAGTGAGAAACGTAATACTCTGGTTAGAGAATTGTAAATCGCGTGGAAGAAAACGTGAAAGCATCGCATTTTACTGTGAATACATACAGGAATTTCGCTATTGCTCCTACTGTGGCTATTCCGTATTGTTGGTCTCTGAGAATATTTGAAGCTTGAAAGATAAGAAATTACATATAAAATATACATTCCAATTTTGTATACGTTTAATATTGCAAATAGGAAGTTATCTGAAAAATATTACTTTATACGCGTTTACATAAAATAAAATGTTTCTGGAAAATACTTATAAACCCACTCGGTCAAGTTCCGATTATATTTGAACTTGAAAGTACTCTTTTCTCAATGTACATATAAAGATCTACAATTTATCTCATTTAAGAATTTATTGAAAAGTATAGCTTTTCTTTACTATCTCTTTTTACAGATATTTATGAGAATTTACCTCTACCTTAAAGATCATTAAAAGGTATAGCCTTTTGTTTCTTTTTTCCAAGTATTCCCGAGATGTTCGAACCTATTTACAATACACTTGATTCCACTGCTAAATTAATATTGTAGTGTCCCCGTCAACGAACACGAAAGACCGTTATATTTTTTTCAAGCAACGATCACGTGATCTCGACCGAAGATCATAACTTTCATCTCTTCCCAGTGAATGTTTTACGAGCTTCATGCATCAAGGTTTAGCGTTTAACGGGATATCCGGGAGTCGTTGAAAGATTCAGATTACCTGGCTCACGGTGTGTATTATGTAGTTAAATGGGACGACCTGTTTTAATCTGTGTCTAGAGAAATTTTTGCAATTTCACACAATTTCAAATATCATGACTCTTTGTTACTTGACGAGATATAACATTTTGAAAACTCGAAGTATCTTTAATCAGAAATCATTTTAATACTTTGTAACTCGCGTTACGTGATAGACGCTTGTTAACATTTTTCCTTTTTGTCTAAGCTTTAAGATTTATTCGCTATACACTGTAAATATAAATATACATATACATCTAGTATTCTAAGATTACAGTCTCCGAGAGACGACAAGGCACGATTGCACAGGTACATTTGGTTTGGTGATTAAGGCAATCATATTCAGGATTAGTTGCAACTTCGGTACCAGAAGTTGTAGAACTAATTTCGTCCTTTGAGTATGGAACAAAGAGCATTGTCATACGATAGCGATAGCTACATACGTGTACATGAGCACTTCAGGTCGTTAATTATGCGAACTCGAGCGACATATGTAACAAGATACATTTGTTAAAATTGTATTTACTTACAAGTACTCTCTTCTCGTTGTTAAGTTTTAAAGTTAAAAATGCTTAATCTTTGATTACAAAGTTAAATATTCGAAGATCCAAGTTAGATCAATAAATGTTGAAAAGGCTAGAAATAAATAACACGAAAAATAGTTACAGAAAGTTTCACAGTATAGAAAAGTCATTCGATTGGATTACCAAGCATAGGTTCGAATTTTGTTTGTAAGACATATGTTACTAGAAATTGAATTATTCAGACCATGGGTGTATTCTTTCTTCCGAATTCAATATTTGTCCTAATATCTGATGCAGTTATTATTTACCAGATAGTCTCTGTATTTTTCTTTTTCTTTTATTTGCCAATTTGCTCTTTTCTTTTTCTTTTCCGTGTTCAAAACATATTCAACTTTCTTAAAAAAGGTAGACGGTAATATCTATATAGACATAAAAAATGGCCTTTCCGTTACAATAGAACTTCTTTTACATGCAGTGACTACAGAAAGTATTTGCACATGTCATCATTTTCTAATAAAGCGTTTTTTACCAGGTTCTACATTTCATTTCCATGATATTACGTTTTTATAGTCATACGAAGATACAGGTTCGTATAAATATAGTTCTATCATATTAATATTCTCAATCCATATTCTCCGCGATTGACATAAAGTAACAAGTACTCGTGCTTATAAAAAGCTTTAATCAACTTCATCAAGCTGACAATATTTATCCATCGTAAAATATCGTGCCTTTCTAGGAGATATCTAAGTCGAGTGGAAGTTACGTTTGTGTAAAAGTCATCCGATTTTTCCTTGCTTCGTTTAATGAGTTTCAGCTCTTTAAATACACGTTTTACCGTGCTATTTATTTAAGACTAAAACTCTGGAAATTACGAAATTATTCACGGACCTACCGTTTTTACAGTTTTCCTGTCGATTTGATTAAACGTATTAACTTCATCCACCCTGCTCCTTTTCATTTCATATGCATAATAATATCGCGTTAAATCTTTAATATATATGCAAATCATTATTGTTTTTCTGCTAAGTTACAAATTTCTTCTTCAACTTATTCCATGTATCAATCTCTTTATAATAATTCAAATTAGTACTATAATTATTTTGTGACTGACAAGTTAGAACGGTAAACTCTCTTATTTATTAACTAAATCCAAATGTTGTGAGATTCTTTCATGTTACAAAAGACAATATAGTGTATTATTTAAGAAACTGACAATATGTTCATACGAAGACAGGGACAAAGCTTACTAAATAAATTCACCTAGTTGAAATTAACGAAAGATTGGTACAGAAATCGTAAAAACTTTCGTATCTCTTAATAGTTATCTTGCGTACTATGGAAGATTCGCTCAGAAAGTTTGTGGAACATTAATTAAATAAAATCACAGAGATTTTGACACCCACATCGTTTACTATTACAACTCCCTCATAGTACGATATTAAATTTCGTGCAACATAATTTCCAAAGTCCTGGAACAACCTCGAACTGTTCCCGTGGCATCAAGATTCGTGAAAATCTGTTACGCGTAATGTATTAACGCCTCACCCGCGTTGCCTATACTCGTTGAACAGCCAAACTCGCTCGATAGTAGTAAAGCTCCTCCTATTAGGTTTCGAATTAATCATCTTCTTCTGTGAACTTCTGCGAACGTTATCGTTTCATGTATCGATATCAACGTGTATTGCCATGGATGTTACTAAACTTGCCGTATCGAAACTCAAGGATAATGCAGTGGCAATTTTCTTTATATCGGATTTTCCAGCTGCATCCTCTGACGCCATCGCCCTTTCTAGCTAGCTTAGTCCGGAGTTATAATCATCCAGAAGTCTATTCCATGCAAATTAGCTATATGATGCGAACATGTCGCGCCCAGATAACGTAGCAGTGTTTCTGTGGCCCAGCTTAGGATACTCTGTCCAAGACAGATGTTCCTTGATGACACTATGTATAAATTGTCCGCAATATTCTCCTGGAGTGAATTTCATACCGGTTAGAGGTGTTTTAACAACATTACAGCTCGTTCCATTCTAACCGACCAAAGGAGCAAGCATAGAAGTTGCATAAATGCGGTGTTATTAACGCGTAGACAGCCACACTAAATTTATATTGGTTCACAAAGGTGTTTGAACGTTTATCGTAGAGGAAAAAATAGCAAGAACGGAAGAAAAAGATATTGAATAAATCCTTGAATCGCTTTTCATAACCGCATTGTTAAGGAAATAGAATTCGATAATGTAAATTGATTGGAAAGGTATCGCGATTGAAATACAGCATTAATGCAATGTTGGTAGTGGATTAGTGCTCTATGTAAACAAGCGTGAAAATCACATAAAGAAATGAATTTTGATCCTGTTTGATGTGTTATTGCCTTATCGTATTATTCGCATCAGAATGTCTATTTAATGTATAAATTATCGAGCATGTGATCTCAATCATCAGTAGCAGCTAATGTATAATATGGATTTCTCGGCAATTAACGATATCTCAGCTGCGTGCGTCCATATCTGTGAATTGCGGCCCACGTGTTGAGGTCATTGGTTTCATATACAAAGTTATAATAGCGGGAAAATTGCTATTCCTAATTGATACAGTTATAGTCTGTTCAGTTTGGCTGTAAACTTCTTTCACATTAATAAAAATATCATGAATAAACGTAATCTAGCTTCCCCCCCCAAAAAAAATACTAAAAATTTGTGAAATATGAAAATCAGATACTCTGTATCATTTAATATTTGTTAAATACTAATATTAAAAAATATATGTAATATTTATCATAAACATATATTATTGTGCTATACATTGGTATACTTCCGTGTTATTATTTTTTTATTAACTACCGTAAATGATTCACAAAGATAAATAAACGAATCCTACGCCTTTTATGAATATTTAACATACAGTTGGGTTACTCGAACATAGCGTAAGGTTTGAATAATTTCATCATTCTCGGTACATGTCCGTGTTTCTTATCTGATAATGAAAATATGCGAGAAGGACAGAGTGAAGGAAATTCTATTCTCTTAATTCCGCTTGGTATACATTCATAAACATCAACCAGGGCAACCTTTCCTGTTACATTAGCGATAACAGAAAATGTGTCAGATAAAAGTTGAAGGTGGAAGGTTGAAGATAGCCTCACTGAGGATGGAGGATTTCCGGACGTTTCAAGGTACCAGTTATTTCCTTTAACGGGACACTATATTTCTACCTTTTTATTTCTGTTTCCCTCTTATATATAACTTGTAATTTTAAGAAAATGAAATTGCAATGCTTATGTTAACTAACGATTATGTTATTAATAAATCTACTTTGTCTTCTATTTTATTATTTTATTAAAGAAGGAAAAATGATAACAAATATTGTAAACTGTATGTATAATTAACGTATAACATCTGAAATATTTAGTTAAATTTGGTTCATATATGAACATTAAAATTAACTGGCTGCAATAATTTAAATTTCAGCGTGCTTCGTGATAAATGTAGATGAAACAGATTGATATTTTCGGCTCCCTCTCCATTCTCCACATTTCTCTCTTTCTCTCTCACTCCCCCCCCCCCCCCATCTCTCTCTCTGTCCCTCTACTAAGAGTATTTTAAATTCATGACGTGAGGATTCGTTCAGAGAATTGCTTTCCTTTGCATTTTTATCCATTTCATTGTCATTACGGGATTCTTCGTTAAAAATTTACATTTCTGATAAACATTTTGCAACATAAGACTCCAAAATGCCAAAAAAAGGTCGCAAATTTCTAATACGTCTTCAAATTAACAGAAATCTATGTCTCTAATAAATAAGAAATTAAAATAATTTCGGAAAATGACAAATTTTTAATACGATTCCAAAGTAACAGAGATTTATTTTCAACAATATCAGAAAATATCGCAAACTTTCACTATGAATTTAAATTGACAGAGGTTCATGTTCAACGACCCAAATACTAATCAGAAGGAATCATAGGTTTCCGATACGGTTCCAAACGAACACACAGGGAACTTCATTTTTCGAGCTATAACCATCAGAGAAATTATCCGATCGCTTGTCCGAAACCGCACGAAACTCCAATCCTTTCCTTGGTGATCGACTCTCTTCATCCGGAATCTTCGTTCCGAAATGTCAAACGCAAACAAACCGTACCGAGCTTACGGCGCCCCTTTGCACCCTTGGCGGCACTCATGGCTTTACCACGACGATTAAATTTATTTCCCCTGTCTGGTAAAACGGATCGAAACGGTGTTGAATTATTGAGCGGGTCAGACCGCGGCTATATTCGTGTTTGATCGGATGTACACGTAACTCTGTCGCATCCTGTCCTACGAGTAATTAGTCAATTTCAATCGGGTATAGGCACTGGGTCGTATTTTAATTGTATCCAGTAGATCAATTTGGAGATTCGAATTGCTAAGGGGAGTCCAGTTATAGAAAAAAAGTTGGGTTTGGTTGATTTGAATTTTGTTGATATAATGCGTTCTTGGATTTATTGAGAGACAATGTTGTAAATATTTTATTTGTTAATTGTGTATATATACTATTTTAAGTGATGTAATATGTAATATAATAATACAACTTCTTATTGTTAAATCATAGAGAAATACAGAAATTTGGGTTAGATTTGAGGTATGTTACTGGCTTTCCATTTTTATTCCATGTTTTATTCAATAAATAGCAATAATAATGTTATGTATAATTTAAAAAATTAAAGTAGCTTATTAGTTTATTTAAAGGTAATATTGCCACAGAATGGACAAATAATTGCCAGAAAACATTCATTTATGAATTGAGTAATTTCATTCAAACAATTGTGGGTCTCGTCCATTCTAAATTTTAAGCGGCCATATCTATCTTCTAACGGGTGGACCTCTCCTTCCATAATTTAATCTCCAGTAACTTTATCCTTGCATTTCTAATACTCGAAACTCAGTGACTTATAGTTAATATAGTTCCCTATAAATATTCATACAAAAATTCTAATTCTCACAGTAAATATATGCCTGCAGCTATTATTAGAATTTTCTGACCAAATTGTCATTTCTATATCTTGGTAGAAGTGACAAAAGTACAATAAAATGAAATGTTGAATTGAATTCAGAATTCGTTAGTTGCAAATTTTGGTAGTTATATCTTTTTAGTAGTTATATTTTTTAACAAGATAACGTTAAGTCTTGTGTATTAACGAAGAGTAGGCAAAAAATGTAGAATATTAACTAGAATATACAATTGCATTCATTAGATAAGAGTAACAGAGTCACGTTATCATTTATTCTTAAAGTGGTTTTAATTACAAGAAATTAGACACTTTAAGAATTTGAAGAAACATTGTTAAACAGAATGAAAAGTTGTTTAAAGAAGAACTTGTCAGGTTACTTCAATAGGCAAAAAAGATATATTATTTAACAAAATGTTAAATTTTTCTTAAATTACAATCTAATATATCCATGTAATACATACATACGTATATACATGTAACTGTAGAAATTGTGTAACAGGCCTTTATTTGGAAAAACCCTTTCATGTCGACACCACAATAAAATTACAATTTGAATGTCACTGTATCCTTTGGGGTGAATATAGAATTAGCTGATGTAGATAACTCGATAAATATTTATATCTCGAGTATGACATCAGGTGTAGAATTGTAAAACAAAGTTGGGACTGTGTGAGGCTGATGTTATCTTTAAGTTTTGTAAGCTTTGTAGTGGAGAGTGAAATTGTGGTATGATTTATCCGACAGAGGGAAGATTATATTGAAGATTGTAGTTACTGGATAAAACTTTCGAGTGGAAATTCAACTTCTCTGAAGTGTCTCGATAATTAACGTACTTGAAATATTTTCTCTGTGATTTTTGCAATACTATCATATTATTATTAACTAAAATTTAATTCGTTGTAATTTTGTAAGCAAATATAAAAATCGTTAAAACTTCACACTAGAGAATAACATTTTCTTATTTATGTTGAGCAAAAATGTAAGAAAAAGGAATGATTTACCATTTTTACATTATTTTTCTCCCGTCTCCTTTATTAAGATCATTAAAATTGTTTTTCGAAGTAATATAAAACTCTTTTGGAGTATATAGCAAATATAGTTGTAGGGTCGTTCCTTGTTAAGTCGTTAATATCGAAGCTTATTTTTTTCAAATAATTACTAAAGTCTTGATTGTAAAGAAACGTTGCTTTCTTTTGAATTCATAATATGCGTAAATAAAACATGAAATGTTTAACTTTGATATTCTTTCCTTATTTTCATTTGTCACAATTATATGTCAGTAAAGAAATAAAATTCTTTAAATATATTTTCTAAAAATGAAAAAGTACAATTTCTTATTACTAATCCTTGTCTTTAATATCATTTATCTATATCAGGATGTTATAGTAGACCTATCTTTCATTTCAACATTCCCTTTCCAAGTAATATAAATATAAGAGCATAACAGATCCCATTAAAGATCACTATTAATTTATCGAGAAGAAAGAATAGAGACTATCTCCGAGTTTCTCCACAGTGTCATTATCCAATCCTTTAACATTCAACATTGCATAATTTATTGCAAACAGCTCTTTTTTGAATGAATGAAATTTGTATTTTCCTAGGATAAAAATGAATAAAATCATTATATATTTATCGCGTGCGAAATAAAAGAAATATGTCCTGAATTCTTTGCCATTTGATATTGGATAAGTTATACAAATACTGAAGAAGATTCATCATTCATATGATCAATCTATCTTTTCTTGTATCTATTGAAAATAGGATAAATTAATAAATTAATATGATAAAAGTTTTTATATCTGATTTCTTTGCAAGATTATAATTTTTATTTTTAATCTTTAGAAGCATAAAAATCTCTGTTAATTTATATCGTTTTTCCTTTGAATTAATTATTTATATAGAAGCTTTCTTTCTTCTTCCATCTTTTTTATTGGTAGAAATAAAATAAAATAACAATTTTCACATTTTAATGTTGCTGTACTGGCATCACTCGATTATAAACAGTTAATTAATTTAAATAAAAATTAAATTTACTATCAATATAGTGTTGTGTTATTGACATGTTTTACTTGCAAACATAACGAAAACTCATTTCTCTCGGTTCTGTTACATTATATATTTATCGATATTTCGATAAACTATTATAGACATTAATTAACTTTTTTGATAAATTATTCTTTAATGATTTCGATCCATATTTCATTACGAAGTGGGGATAGAAAATTTATTGAAAGCATGCGAGAACGAATAGACTTCTAGACCATGTTATTGACAACCTTTGAATGGTATATAGATACGTTGGAACTCGCACAGATTCCTGGAACTCATTCGCGACATGATCAGATCGGTGAAATCGAATGATTGCGGACCTCGAGGGACTCGACCTAGTCGACCACAGACCGATTGTATACTAACAGAGGCTATTCGTAATTCATAGAATCTGTTGCAAGTAACCATGATCCTGTTAGAACTCGATATAATAATTATGATCATGAAGGGCGCGAAGCGATTCAGAATTAACGAAATATTGTTTCGTGATATAACAAAATCGCTGAGGTTTTAAGATCTTTAGAAGATGTAAGAAGACCACTGAAAATTACTTTAATCGCGTAAAGATTATTCTAAATCTTTAATCTATTCTAAATCTAAATTTGTTAAAATCGTCGAAATTTCGTATTAATTATTTTAAGTCACGTAAAATTTTCCAATGTCACTGAAATCAAGAATAATTTAAAAGTTACTGTGGTCACTTAGAACCCGATGTGTGAATCGTCACGAATTCTTAAGTTTTGATATAGACTATTTTGGATTCCTAGGATTCAATATAGACTGCTATACATATGTTACATATATGTTGATATAGGTAACTCTCAATCTTACGGAATTTATTAAAATATACTACGGATCCATTGGAATGCTATGAATGGCATGTTGTGGATTGGTTGGAACGTAAATAGATTCAATTCCATGGGTAAACAATTTGGAATCAGTAAGATGAAGTGCAGAGTTCTGTAGTAGTATCTTCCGAGTTTTAGTATTGTATTTACAATGATTACGAACGTTACTAGACACATCTATCGGAATTTATGTAAATCTATTTAATAATTTGACCTCAGGATCTCATATCCCAGACTTTATCTGGACTTTGATATCTATCTTGGATTCAATTCTGACTTTATGACGCATCTATTTAGTTCATAGAGTTTATCTGGAGTGAGTTTTAGATCTATACATTTCTTAGAACCCATTCAACCATTCGACTATAATATTTATTGTGATAATTCAGCTTTTAATTCTCTGTTACATTTGATATATTAATCTATTAAACGAATCATTAATCAGACGCTTAACTCAAGATTTTAAAACCTCTCACGTACAAGATTAAAATTTAATAAAAATAAATCGTCGGTTGAAATACTAGATAGAAACGAAACAAACAAGGGAATTTTGTCAAACATAGCGGGTTCATAGATAAAGAAATTATTACAAAAAAAATTGAGTAACGTGTTAATTTATCTTCTACAGTTAACAGGACACTAATTTGGAAGTAATTTCAAATTTATAAAAACCAATAAAAGCTTTGGAACAATTAGAGAAATTTTGGAACGTAACAAGTAAAATATAATAAACGTCGGATTTCATGGATTACAGAACACTCGATATTTTCAATATCATTGCTATCAAATATCACGTAACTTGTGGGTCATGCTATAAATACATACGTTTATTTTTAATACCTTATGTTTACTTTAACGATTGTATAAAATATCCGTCATAGGTACGAACTCAAATTACCCTGATCTATATTTTCCTGCCTTCCAGCAGCAATACTAATGTTTTCCACCGAAAATTCTATATCTGCACGTTATAATGAATTTAGCCAATGTTTGGGTAATGGTTTCGCTCGAAACAAGCCTGCTTAATGAACGTATTCCCAGTCAAACCAATACGGCTATATACACGTGGTAACGGTAAAACGTAATTATCGGATTTCTGTTATCGTATCTAAATTTCTGTTTGTTCATCGCCACGCGATCACCTGCATCTGTGCATCCACGGACACGTAAAACTAAATATTTAACGATGTCAACGGAATAACGATGACAGCGCTAAATAGTTGCACGATCTCCATCAGTGAAAAATATCGTTAAAAGAAAGGATTCTGCTTTGTAGAACGAGTGATTTATTTCTTAGTAAAAAGTCCCGACCTTTTATCTACATGTGTTTGATATAGTTCGATCGATAGGATACCACACACAGTCTCTTAATTAACTCCTAATTACCATGTAGATACTTCGTGTCCAGTAATTAAACTATCTTTCTGAAAGGAGTGCTTTTCCTTGTCGAGTTACAACCGCAATTTCTTTTCGAGCATTTAACTTTGAAACTTCTGATCATTATTTTTGGTTTGTAGCGAGAGTAACTTATCTAAACAATTGTCAATTTTGAGATATTTGAAAGAATTCAAAGAAGAACATAATAATTCGAATGCTGTTGTAATTTCTCGAAGAATAGATAAAAATAAGTAAGAATAAATAAAATATGGATACTTATGCCAATTCATACATTCATAATCTAAACGGAAATTTGTTTCATCTACTAAGTATATACTAGATAGTATTCTGATCAGTATCATCCATTGTATTTCAAATATATTAACCAGGAATAAACGCTGTGTGATTTATAGATAGCAGAAAAAAATTTCCATCGTTAAATGGATGGCTTCAAACCGATTTCCTGATAAATGTATTTTTTCCAATGCTGTCACTCTTCGATGAGAACGACTACATTATATTGGAATGTCACGTTTCAAGTTTCATACAAAACTGAATCGATTAACATTTATATCGTAGGGTCCAGTAAAAATCCCTGACGACACCATATGTCATTCATCATAGTTCACAATACGCGTTCTATTTCTGCGATATTTTTGTTTCCCGTAATACAGACACACGTCGGTGTTTCATATTTCGTCGCTTTCGTCCAACAATGAATATATTCGCAGAATATTGAGGTCGAAGATTGGATTAGGCAATTTGTTCGTGACAGGCCAGCAGTTATTTTTGCGCCACGTAAATCATTTCGATGAAAAAAAGCTTTCTCATTGTACGCATACACACACGCGAATAGAGACTTATTTTCTTTTGTCGGCGAGCAATTGAGATAAAATCGACACCGGCGAATAAATCTTAGTCCTTTGAAGCCAAGAAAGACCCTCGAGTTATTAATTATACTTGTAGCGCGACAATTAACTATTCAATTTTTATTGTCGAAAATATCGAAACTGTTGTGAAAGAATACAGTCGCTCACGAGAGAATTTGAGCATTTATCATAGAAAATTTCCATATTCGTATTGTATGGATTGTATGAAACATTTTGATGTTCCATTAGTTCCGTAATAAGACGCCATTATAATAATTATAATAATAATTGTATTGATAAATTTTCGAGTCGAGTTTAATTGTAGTGCCAATGAAATTTCTAAATATTTTGTATAACGCGCATGATATATACATAAAATGTTTTTATGTACAAGTGTACAGGGTATTCACGAGCTACTGTACGTTAAATAATAGGGAACTTCGTCTATTGAGTTATAAATAGACGTCGACTGATAAATGAAACTGATGTTTAAAAGTTACACAATCTCACGAGTTTGCTCTAATTACACGTACTGGAAAGAATCAAAACAAATCTAACGGCATTCCGATCTTTGCAAGCAGTGTGAATGCTATTTCGATTTTCCTTGTTCCGGGCACATAAATACTCACGAAAAACCGTGCCAAACATTTAATCAGCAACGGTCTGTACATCACGGTGCTTATTTACTAGTCTAACAAGCGTATTGCGTATAATCGTAATATTTCGTTTTGGCAAATATTTCGCGTACGCGTATTTCAAACTCGTTGAAAGCTAAATTAATATCCGTGGAAAATATGGAACGTTGGATAATCACAAAAAAGGAAAGGATATGTCGTTTCATCCTTAAACGTAGAAAAATCATCGCAGAAATTTTTGCGAACGTCATTTTAATGAGATTTTAAAACGTAAAGTAAGAATTTATTCACTTCGTTTCCATTAGAGAATCCTATCTCTTCGAATCTCCACTGAGCCCGCAATGAAACATTAGCGGATCGTTAAATTTGCTCGTCCCTATTCCAATTTTAAATCTTTCGACTATTTCAACACTTACCCTTCTCTATCTCCTTCGTATAATTTCCGATTATACAATTATAAGGTTATGAAATCGAACTTTTCTAAAGAATCGAATTAAACCGGCGTCCTTTTCCCACTGATCTATGTCCTTTTCTACTTATCTCGGATCCGTTTCTTTCCTCGAGGTTTCTTTTTCCTCGAATGTCGCTTGTTTTCTATAGGGAACAAAAAGGAATGGCGGCGCAACAGGGACGGGGAGAGGGTCGACGAAGAGATGAAAAGAAAGGGAAGCCAAGAAGAAAGGTGCACCCCTATTCCAATGACTGCTTGCTGCCCCATTACGTAATCGACGTGCTTTCCTTCGTTCCTGCCTTTTTCGCTTCGGCAACAGAGATTATGAAATTTTTTCCTTAACAAATCTTCCGTAACATAGTACAGTGGATCATCAAAGTATCTCGACACTCTTTGAAATTTTCTATGCGTAGGATTTTAAAATGTAGCACCGTAACGAGACACGACTTTCGTGATTATATTGAGAAATTTTGAAACACACCTGAAAATTTATATAGAAGTTACAAGATATTTATTGAAAGCTTACACTTAGCAAAGCTCACCAAGCTGTTTGAACAGTTAATTATTCGCTATGGTATTAATAAGCCATAATATTTAGTGAAATTATAGCACTAATTGTATGTTTAGGACTACTATTCATGATGTATACTAATTTTTCGCAATAAGTGTCTTGTCACTTCTATGTACATTTTCGGATTAATTTCAAATTTTATTATTATAATTACGACAGTCATTCTCGTGACAGTGCTGACGAAATTTGAGAAAGTTTCGTATAATTCATATAATACATTCGTAAAAACTTTTTGTGATAAGTGTTTGAACAATCTCGTGATCCATTATAAGAACGGTAATAGCAAATCCGAGAATGACGCCTGATTTTTCCTACCGTCGCTTCTCCCCTTTCCATCTCTCCCTTTCCCCTATGTTCTCTCCTTTGAAACGACGAGACGTTACGGCAGACCCGATTTCCGAGAATTGTACGCGTTGCAAATAACCGGGTGTAAATAGCACGAGAGTAAGTCTATTAATTAGAGGGAGAGACGTAGAGAGACAAGTAGGGAGAAACTCGTTTATTGCTTTCGATCGGGCGGCTCTCTTTAATAATTTCGAACGCCTGCACAAGTTCGAATTATTATTAGTCTACCGATTATTTAATCGCAATTTATGTGTTTCGCGTTTTGTTTCTAGATTTTGTAATTTCGAACCTCGAAATCTCCCTTATTCGATGGTTAAAAATTAACAGAAACGCGAACTCCTTAGTACCCTGATTTTTAAAATGATTAAATTTCATCTTCGATTTATTTTGTCGTAATTAACGAGATTTCTATCTTTCGGTATTGTGTTCGGGTGAATTGGCCGATTCTGTAAGTGAAATTTTAGAAGGGTAGATAAGTTTAAATTATTAGAAATGTTCGATAATATTATTATTAAATTTATTATACTATTTATTTCGAGATATACTGTAAGATTTTTATGCATCCATAGGTAATTTGAAGGTATAAAAATGATTAAAATGATCACATAATTTATAAAAATACGACAAATTTCTCAAATATACTTATATTTAGTACGTAAAATAATTTTCTACTTTTCATTTTTCTAATTTTATTCATTAAAATACAAATTTGCATAAATATCCGCACTGTAGATCTGCTCTTTTAATTAAGCTGCAAGAATTATTTTGTATAGTTAATATATATACATGATATTTATTTCCATAAATTGTTTGATATTAATTTTTATATTAATTTATTTCCAAATATATGAAATTTTAAAACCGCAGTAAGAAGAAACAATTAGTCCCATTATTGCTAGATAATGCTATTATTGCATTATTGCAATATTGTTAGACTAGCAATTGTATTATTGCTAGATGGATACATTTTTCGATTACTGAAGGAAAGTGTCATTTATTACTTCACTGCATAGTATAATTAAATTATATGTTCTCTTTTATGAGTCGACTGCGATTCTTTTAGCTGTTATCTTGAATTGAAGCAGTAAAGTAGGAATGGAACGGAATAATGAGTCATTTTAATTAAAACAGTACGTCTGAGATAAGTGGAAAGAGCTTGTCTTTTCTAAAGTATCGAGGAACTTCACGTCGCTTTCGAATATATTCGCTGAATAATTTAATTGAGGTGGGAAAAAATTACATTATACTTCGTTGAACCTCTTCAAATAAATTGCTTCGTCAGTCATACGTTACAATCTACTACAATACACAAATAAAATTTTGTTTCTGACATTCAACACGGCATTTGTACTAAATATCACCAAGATAAATCCTATTATTTATATACATATGGTCATGTATATATGTATATATATATACTCTTCAAAAATGAAATAATTGTTTATTGAAACTAATTTCCATTACGTTTATTAGGCCATAATACTTTCCATGTCTTTTATATTTTCTTATTTTATTACAAGCTAGCTTTCCGTCCGCGCAGTATTTGAATATATGTTTCTTACCTTCTGTCTGAACAGACTTTGGGAGTTGACTTTCGAAAAACGCTGAAATACGTGTTTGTTTATTTTTAATGACGTGTTTATATGCCGAATTGTACATGCCCAACTTTAACAATTTGTAAGATATGTGTATCCTCTAAAAAAAATATGGGTATCTTTTATCTCTATTTTATTTATGTTCAGGCTGGGCGTTGATGAGTATATCAGTTACTTTCGCATTATATATTATCATATTTATCTATCTCTTCTATCTATCTATCTATCTATCTATCTATCTATCTATCTATCTATCTATCTATCTATCTATCTATCTATCTATCTATCTATCTATCTATCTATCTATATATATATATATATATATATATATATATATATATATATATATATATATATATATACATATCTATTATTCTTTTACACTATGCATGTCTTAAAATGTAAGATATCAAATAAAGTAAAATGTATCCCAATAAATATAACAAGTAGGTGTTCTAACACCTAAATAGTTAAAGTGTTAAGTAACGCTTATCTCGCGATCAAGAATCTCCATTCAGAATACATCTCTCGTTATAACAAACTCCAATCGTCATTCTTTTCAGTTCCAGCATCAGGGAGAATAAGAAAAGGAATGAAGAAAAAAGAAAAAGGAGAAGAACGAAAGAGAAAATCTACGCGAGAGAAACGAAGATCGTTACAGTCCATTAACGCCTGCAAGAAGTTCAATGATCCATCGCAAATGGGACTCTGGTTGGCATTTTCAGCGTAAATATCACGTCAGAGGAAATCCAGTCTGTGATAAATTATTTGGAATAAAAGACAAGGTAAGGATGGCGCATAGGTCTGTCCATTTCGACGATATTTTAATTATCGACTAATTGCGTTGAACGGCCATTCCTTGCGTCGATCTCGTCGCGTTACGTGACTTTTCGTGATCCGAATCGCCAGACCAAATTTATAATTAGCAACGAACTCCCTCAGGCACGTATGGTTTCATTTACGGATCGGCCTGAATGTAGTCCAGATGAGCTGTTATGCTCCATCGCTACGCCAACACAGATTCTGTCCGGATAAACAACGAGCGACGTGATCATTTCTGTCGAAGTATCGTGACATGAATTCGCGGCCATTATCGTGGGATTTCCGTGATTCCACAAAATGTTCTGGGACCTTGTGATTGATCCTCGTTTGGAAAGTTAGAAAGGATTTCCTTCAAATTTTGATTTATTTATCATAGATGTGTAAGACAATATTCTACATCGCATTACATTATATTATATCATTGTAATACTCACTGGTAATAAACATCGTTTATTATATGC